>NW_022884840.1:0-22046 GCF_011952205.1 Bombus bifarius | reverse complement strand
AAATATCTCGCAAATCGCGAAAATTTCGATTTTTTGGACGAAAAATGGCCGTAACTTCCTTCCCGTTGGAGATATTTCGACGTTTAAGCGCTCGTTGAACTCCATTTCACAGTGCTAATGCAATGCACAACCATTTAAGCGTCGAAACAAGCAAAATATCTCGCAAATCGCGAAGAATTCGATTTTTTGGACGAAAAATAGTAGTAACTTCCTTCCCGTTGGAGATATTTCGACGTTCAAGCGCTCGTTGAACTCCATTTCACAGTGCTAATGCAATGCACCACCATTTAAGCGTCGAAACAAGCAAAATATCTCGCGAATCGCGAAGATTTCGATTTTTTGGACGAAAAATAGCCGTAACTTCCTTCCCGTTGGAGATATTTCGACGTTTAAGCGCTCGTTGAACTCCATTTCACAGTGCTAATGCAGTGCACAACCATTTAAGCATCGAAACAAGCAAAATATCTCGCAAATCGCGAAGATTTCGATTTTTGGACGAAAAATAGCCGTAACTTCCTTCCCGTTGGAGATATTTCGACGTTTAAGCGCTCGTTGAACTCCATTTGACAGTGCTAATGCAATGCACAACCATTTAAGCGTCGACACAAGCAAAATATCTCGCAAATCGCGAAGATTTCGATTTTTGGACGAAAAATAGCCGTAACTTCCTTCCCGTTGGAGATATTTCGACGTTTAAGCGCTCGTTGAACTCCATTTCACAGTGCTAATGCAATGCACAACCATTTAAGCGTCGAAACAAGCAAAATATCTCGCAAATCGCGAAGATTTCGATTTTTTGGACGAAAGATGGATGTAACTTCCTTCCCGTTGGAGATATTTCGACGTTTAAGCGCTCGTTGAACTCCATTTCACAGTGCTAATGCAATGCACAACCATTTAAGCGTCGAAACAAGCAAAATATCTCGCAAATCGCGAAGATTTCGATTTTTTGGACGAAAAATAGCCGTAACTTCCTTCCCGTTGGAGATATTTCGACGTCTAAGCGATCGTTGAACTCCATTTCACAGTGCTAATGCAATGCACAACCATTTAAGCTTCGAAACAAGCAAAATATCTCGCGAATCGCGAAGATTTCGATTTTTTGGACGAAAAATAGCCGTAACTTCCTTCCCGTTGGAGATATTTCGACGTTTAAGCGATCGTTGAACTCCATTTCACAGTGCTAATGCAATGCACAACTATTTAAGCGTCGAAACAAGCAAAATATCTCGCAAATCGCGAAGATTTCGATTTTTTGGACGAAAAATAGCCGTAACTTCCTTCCCGTTGGAGATATTTCGACGTTCAAGCGCTCGTTGAATTCCATTTCACAGTGCTAATGCAATGCACAACCATTTAAGCGTCGAAACAAGCAAAATATCTCGCAAATCGCGAAGATTTCGACTTTTTGGACGAAAAATAGCCGTAACTTCCTTCCCGTTGGAGATATTTCGACGTTTAAGCGCTCGTTGAACTCCATTTCACAGTACTAATGCAATGCACAGCCATTTAAGCGTCGAAACAAGCAAAATATCTCGCAAATCGCGAAGATTTCGATTTTTTGAACGAAAAATAGCCGTAACTTCCTTCCCGTTGGAGATATTTCGACGTTTAAGCGCTCGTTGAACTCCATTTCACAGTGCTAATGCAATGCACAACCATTTAGGCGTCGAAACAAGCAAAATATCTCGCAAATCGCGAAGATTTCGATTTTTTGGACGAAAAATAGCCGTAACTTCCTTCCCGGTGGAGATATTTCGACGTTTAAGCGCTCGTTGAACTCCATTTCACAGTGCTAATGCAATGCACATCCATTTAAGCGTCGAAACAAGCAAAATATCTCGCAAATCGCGAAAATTTCGATTTTTTGGAAGTAAATGGCCGTAACTTCCCTCCCGTTGGAGATATTTCGACGTTTAAGCGCTCGTTGAACTCCATTTCACAGTGCTAATGCAATGCACAACCATTTAAGCTTCGAAGCAATCAAAATATCTCGCAAATCGCGAAGATTTCCTTTATTTTGACGAAAAATAGCCGTCATTTCCTTCCCGTTGCAGATATTTCGACGTTTAAGCGCTCGTTGAACTTCATTTCACAGTGCTAATGCAATGCACAACCATTTAAGCGTCGAAACAATCAAAATATCTCGCAAATCGCGAAGATTTCGATTTTTTGGACGAAAACTAGCTGTCCTTTCCTTCCCGTTGGAGATATTTCGACGTTTAAGCGTTCGTTGAACTCCATTTCACAGTGCTAATGCAATGCACAACCATTTAAGCGTCGAGACAAGCAAAATATCTCGCAAATCGCGAAGATTTCGATTTTTTGGTCGAAAAATGGCCGTAACTTCCTTCCCGTTGGAGATATTTCGACGTTTAAGCGCTCGTTGAACTCCATTTCACAGTGCTAATGCAATGCACAACCATTTAAGCGTCGAAACAAGCAAAATATCTCGCAAATCGCGAAGATTTCGATTTTTTGGACGAAAAATGGCCGCAACTTCCTTCCCGTTGGAGATATTTCGACGTTTAAGCGCTCGTTGAACTCCATTTCACAGTGCTAATGCAATGCACAAAGATTTAAGCGTCCAAACAAGCAAAATATCTCGCAAATCGCGAAGATTTCGATTTTTTGGGCGAAAAATGGCCGTAACATCCTTCCCGTTGGAGATATTTCGACGTTTAAGCGCTCGTTGAACTCCATTTCACAGTGCTAATGCAATGCACAACCATTTAAGCGTCGAAACAAGCAAAATATCTCGCAAATCGCGAAGAATTCGATTTTTTGGACGATAAATGGCCGTAACTTCCTTCCCGTTGGAGATATTTCGACGTTTAAGCGCTCGTTGAACTCCATTTCACAGTGCTAATGCAATGCACAAACATTTAAGCGTCGGAACGAGCAAAATATCTCGCAAATCGCGAGGATTTCGATATTTTGGAAGAAAAATAGCCGTAACTTCCTTCCCGTTGGAGATATTTCGACGTTTAAGCGCTCGTTGAACTCCATTTCACAGTGCTAATGCAATGCACAACTATTTAAGCGTCGAAACAGGCAAAATATCTCGCAAATCGCGAAGATTTCGATTTTTTGGACGAAAAATAGCCGTCACTTCCTTCCCGTTGGAGATATTTCGACGCTTAAGCGCTCGTTGAACTCCATTTCACAGTGCTAATGCAATGCACACCATTTAGGCGTCGAAACAAGCAAAATATCTCGCAAATCGCGAAGATTTCGATTTTTTGGACGAAAAATAGCCGTAACTTCCTTCCCGTTGGAGATATTTCGACGTTCAAGCGCTCGTTGAACTCCATTTCACAGTGCTAATGCAATGCACAACCATTTATGCGTCGAAACAAGCAAAATATCTCGCAAATCGCGAAGATTTCGATTTTTTGGACGAAAAATAGCCGTAACTTCCTTCCCGTTGGAGATATTTCGACGTTTAAGAGCTCGTTGAACTCCATTTCACAGTACTAATGCAATGCACAACCATTTAAGCGTCGAAACAAGCAAAATATCTCGCAAATCGCGAAGATTTCGATTTTTTGGACGAAAAATAGCCGTCACTTCCTTTCCGTTGGAGATATTTCGACGTTTAAGCGCTCGTTGAACTCCATTTCACAGTGCTAATGCAATGCACAACCATTTAAGCGTCGAAACAAGCAAAATATCTCGCAAATCGCGAAGATTTCGATTTTTTGGACGAAAGATGGCCGTAACTTCCTTCCCGTTGGAGATATTTCGACGTTTAAGCGCTCGCTGAACTCCATTTCACAGTGCCAATGCAATGCACAACCTTTTAAGCGTCGTAACAAGCAAAATATCTCGCAAATCGCGAAGATTTCGATTTTTTGGACGAAAAATGGCCGTAACTTCCTTCCCGTTGGAGATATTTCGACGTTTAAGCGCTCGTTGAACTCCATTTCACAGTGCTAATGCAATGCACAACCATTTAAGCGTCGAAACAAGCAAAATATCTCGCAAATCGCGAATATTTCGATTTTTTGGACGAAAAATGGCCGTAACTTCCTTCCCGTTGGAGATATTTCGACGTTTAAGCGCTCGTTGAACTCCATTTCACAGTGCTAATGCAATGCACAACGATTTAAGCGTCGAAACAAGCAAAATATCTCGCAAATCGCGAAGATTTCGATTTTTTGGGCGAAAAATGGCCGTAACATCCTTCCCGTTGGAGATATTTCGACGTTTAAGCGCTCGTTGAACTCCATTTCACAGTGCTAATGCAATGCACAACCATTTAAGCGTCGAAACAAGCAAAATATCTCGCAAATCGCGAAAATTTCGATTTTTTGGACGATAAATGGCCGTAACTTCCTTCCCGTTGGAGATATTTCGACGTTTAAGCGCTCGTTGAACTCCATTTCACAGTGCTAATGCAATGCACAACCATTTAAGCATCGAAACAAGCAAAATATCTCGCAAATCGCGAAGATTTCGATTTTTTGGACGAAAAATAGCCGTAACTTCCTTCCCGTTGGAGATATTTCGACGTTTAAGCGCTCGTTCAACTCCATTTCACAGTGCTAATGCAATGCACAACCATTTAAGCGTCGAAACAAGCAAAATATCTCGCAAATCGCGAAAATTTCGATTTTTTGGACGATAAATGGCCGTAACTTCCTTCCCGTTGGAGATATTTCGACGTTTAAGCGCTCGTTGAACTCCATTTTACAGTGCTAATGCAATGCACAACCATTTAGGCGTCGAAACAAGCAAAATATCTCGCAAATCGCGAAGATTTCGATTTTTTGGACGAAAAATAGCCGTAACTTCCTTCCGTTGGAGATATTTCGACGTTTAAGCGCTCGTTGAACTCCATTTCACAGTGCTAATGCAATGCACAACCATTTAAGCGTCGAAACAAGCAAAATATCTCGCAAATCGCGAAGATTTCGATTTTTTGGAAGAAAAATAACCGTAACTTCCTTCCCGTTGGAGATATTTCGACGTTTAAGCGCTCGTTGAACTCCATTTCACAGTGCTAATGCAATGCACAACCATTTAAGCGTCGAAACAAGCAAAATATCTCGCAAATCGCGAAAATTTCGATTTTTTGGACGATAAATGGCCGTAGCTTCCTTCCCGTTGGAGATATTTCGACGTTTAAGCGCTCGTTGAACTCCATTTCACAGTGCTAATGCAATGAACAACCATTTAAGCGTCGAAACAAGCAAAATATCTCGCAAATCGCGAAGATTTCGATTTTTTGGACGAGAAGTATCCGTCACTTCCTTCCCGTTGGAGATATTTCGACGTTTAAGCTCTCGTTGAACTCCTCTTCACAGTGCTAATGCAATGCACAACCATTTAGGCGTCGAAACAAGCAAAATATCTCGCAAATCGCGAAGATTTCGATTTTTTGGACGAAAAATAGCCGTCACTTCCTTCCCGTTGGAGATATTTCGACGTTTAAGCGCTCGTTGAACTCCATTTCACAGTGCTAATGCAATGCACAACCATTTAAGCGTCGAAACAAGCAAAATATCTCTCAAATCGCGAAGATTTCGATTTTTTGGACGATAAATAGCCGTAACTTCCTTCCCGTTGGAGATATTTCGACGTTTCAGCGCTCGTTGAACTCCATTTCACAGTGCTAATGCAATGCACAACCACTTAAGCGTCGAAACAAGCAAAATATCTCGCAAATCGCGAAGATTTCGATTTTTTGGACGATAAATAGCCGTAACTTCCTTCCCGTTGGAAGATATTTCTGACGTTTAAGCGCTCGTTGAACTCCATTGCTTAATGCAATGCGCACAACCATTTAACTTCCGTCGACTTTTAGCACTCCTTGAACTCCATTTCACAGTGCTAATGCAATGCACAACCATTTAAGCGTCGAAACAAGCAAAATATCTCGCAAATCGCGAAGATTTCGATTTTTTGGACGAAAAATAGCCGTAACTTCCTTCCCGTTGGAGATATTTCGACGTTTAAGCGCTCGTTGAACTCCATTTCACAGTGCTAATGCAATGCACAACCATTTAAGCGTCGAAACAAGCAAAATATCTCGCAAATCGCGAAGATTTCGATTTTTTGGACGATAAATAGCCGTAACTTCCTTCCCGTTGGAGATATTTCGACGTTTAAGCGCTCGTTGAACTCCATTTAACAGTGCTAATGCAATGCACAACCATTTAAGCGTCGAAACAAGCGAAATATCTCGCAAATCGCGAATATTTCGATTTTTTGGACGATAAATAGCCGTAACTTCCTTCCCGTTGGAGATATTTCGACGTTTAAGCGCTCGTTGAACTCCATTTCACAGTGCTAATGCAATGCACAACCATTTAAGCGTCGAAACAAGCAAAATATCTCGCAATTCGCGAAGATTTCGATTTTTTGGACGATAAATAGCCGTAACTTCCTTCCCGTTGGAGATATTTCGACGTTTAAGCGCTCGTTGAACTCCATTTAACAGTGCTAATGCAATGCACAACCATTTAAGCGTCGAAACAAGCGAAATATCTCGCAAATCGCGAAGATTTCGATTTTTTGGACCATAAATAGCCGTAACTTCCTTCCCGTTGGAGATATTTCGACGTTTAAGCGCTCGTTGAACTCCATTTCACAGTGCTAATGCAATGCACAACCATTTAAGCGTCGAAACAAGCAAAATATCTCGCAAATCGCGAAGATTTCGATTTTTTTGACGATAAATAGCCGTAACTTCCTTCCCGTTGGAGATATTTCGACGTTTAAGCGCTCGTTGAACTCCATTTAACAGTGCTAATGCAATGCACAACCATATAAGCGTCGAAACAAGCAAAATATCTCGCAAATCGCGAAGATTTCGATTTTTTGGACGAAAAATAGCCGTAACTTCCTTCCCGTTGGAGATATTTCGACGCTTAAGCGCTCGTTGAACTCCATTTCACAGTGCTAATGCAATGCACAACCATTTAAGCGTCGAAACAAGCAAAATATCTCGCAAATCGCGAAGATTTCGATTTTTTGGACGATAAATAGCCGTAACTTCCATCCCGTTGGAGATATTTCGACGTTTAAGCGCTCGTTGAACTCCATTTAACAGTGCTAATGCAATGCACAACCATTTAAGCGTCGAAACAAGCAAAATATCTCGCAAATCGCGAAGATTTCGATTTTTTGGACCATAAATAGCCGTAACGCTTCCGTCCGTTGGAGATATTTCGACGTTTAAGCGCTCGTTGAACTCTGTTAAGGTGCTACTGCAATGCCCACAACCATTTAAGCGTCGAAACAAGCAAAAATATCTCGCAAATCGCCCGAGGATTTTCGATTTTTTGGACGATAAATAGACGTAACTTCCTTCCCGTTGGAGATATTTCGACGTTTAAGCGCTCGTTGAACTCCATTTAACAGTGCTAATGCAATGCACAACCATTTAAGCGTCGAAACAAGCGAAATATCTCGCAAATCGCGAAGATTTCGATTTTTTGGACGATAAATGGCCGTAACTTCCTTCCCGTTGGAGATATTTCGACGTTTAAGCGCTCGTTGAACTCCATTTCACAGTGCTAATGCAATGCACAACCATTTAAGCGTCGAAACAAGCAAAATATCTCGCAAATCGCGAGGATTTCGATTTTTTGGACGATAAATAGCCGTAACTTCCTTCCCGTTGGAGATATTTCGACGTTTAAGCGCTCGTTGAACTCCATTTAACAGTGCTAATGCAATGCACAACCATTTAAGCGTCGAAACAAGCAAAATATCTCGCAAATCGCGAAGATTTCGATTTTTTGGACGAAAAATAGCCGTAACTTCCTTCCCGTTGGAGATATTTCGACGTTTAAGCGCTCGTTGAACTCCATTTCACAGTGCTAATGCAATGCACAAACATTTAAGCGTCGAAACAAGCAAAATAGCTCGCAAATCGCGAATATTTCTATTTTTTGGACGAAAAATAGCCGTAACTTCCTTCCCGTTGGAGATATTTCGACGTTTAAGCGCTCGTTGAACTCCATTTCACAGTGCTAATGCAATGCACAACCATTTAAGCGTCGAAACGAGCAAAATATCTCGCAAATCGCGAAGATTTCGATTTTTTGGACGAAAATGGCCGTAACTTCCTTCCCGTTGGAGATATTTCGACGTTTAAGCGCTCGTTGAACTCCATTTCACAGTGCTAATGCAATGCACAACCATTTAAGCGTCGAAACAAGCAAAATATCTCGCAAATCGCGAAGATTTCGATTTTTTGGACGAAAAATAGCCGTAACTTCCTTCCCGTTGGAGATATTTCGACGTTTAAGCGCTCGTTGAACTCCATTTCACAGTGCTAATGCAATGCACAACCATTTAAGCGTCGAAACAAGCAAAATATCTCGCGAATCGCGAAGATTTCGATTTTTTGGACGAAAAATAGCCGTAACTTCCTTCCCGTTGGAGATATTTCGACGTTTAAGCGATCGTTGAACTCCATTTCACAGTGCTAATGCAATGCACAACCATTTAAGCGTCGAAACAAGCAAAATATCTCGCAAATCGCGAAGATTTCGATTTTTTGGACGAAAAATAGCCGTAACTTCCTTCCCGTTGGAGATATTTCGACGTTCAAGCGCTCGTTGAATTCCATTTCACAGTGCTAATGCAATGCACAACCATTTAAGCGTCGAAACAAGCAAAATATCTCGCAAATCGCGAAGATTTCGATTTTTTGGACGAAAAATAGCCGTAACTTCCTTCCCGTTGGAGATATTTCGACGTTTAAGCGCTCGTTGAACTCCATTTCACAGTACTAATGCAATGCACAACCATTTAAGCGTCGAAACAAGCAAAATATCTCGCAAATCGCGAAGATTTCGATTTTTTGGACGAAAATAGCCGTAACTTCCTTCCCGTTGGAGATATTTCGACGTTTAAGCGCTCGTTGAACTCCATTTCACAGTGCTAATGCAATGCACAACCATTTAAGCGTCGAAACAAGCAAAATATCTCGCAAATCGCGAAGATTTCGATTTTTTGAACGAAAAATAGCCGTAACTTCCTTCCCGTTGGAGATATTTCGACGTTGCGCTGTTGGAATGCTCATTTCCGTTAAGAAAGTGCGTTAATGCAATGCATCCATTTAAGCGTCGAAACAAGTAAATCGCGAAGATTTCTGATTTTTGGACGAAAATAGCCGTAACTTCCTTCCCGCCGAGATATTTCACTTGTTTAAGCGCCTGTTGAATCGTTTAACCTCGCTTCACAGTGCTAATGCAATGCACAACCATTTAAGTTGAAACAAGCAAAATATCTGCGAATCGCGAAGATTGATTTTTGGACGAAAAATAGCCGTAACTTCCTTCCCGTTGGAGATATTTCGACGTTTGCCGATCAAGCTGAACTCCATTTCACAGTGCTAATGCAATGCGTCAACCATTGCTGTCGAAAACAGCAAATATCTCGCAAATCGCGAAGATTTCGATCTTTTGGACGAAAAATAGCCGCAACTTCCTTCCCGTTGGAGATATTTCGACGTTTAAGAGCTCGTTGAAATCCATTTCACAGTGTTAATGCAATGCAGAACGATTTAAGCGTCGAAACAAGCAAAATATCTCGCAAATCGCGAAGATTTCGATTTTTTGGACGAAAAATGGCCGCAACTTCCTTCCCGTTGGAGATATTTCGACGTTTAAGCGCTCGTTGAACTCCATTTCACAGTGCTAATGCAATGCACAAAGATTTAAGCGTCCAAACAAGCAAAATATCTCGCAAATCGCGAAGATTTCGATTTTTTGGGCGAAAAATGGCCGTAACATCCTTCCCGTTGGAGATATTTCGACGTTTAAGCGCTCGTTGAACTCCATTTCACAGTGCTAATGCAATGCACAACCACTTAAGCGTCGAAACAAGCAAAATATCTCGCAAATCGCGAAGAATTCGATTTTTTGGAGGAAAAATAGTAGTAACTTCCTTCCCGTTGGAGATATTTCGACGTTCAAGCGCTCGTTGAACTCCATTTCACAGTGCTAATGCAATGCACCACCATTTAAGCGTCGAAACAAGCAAAATATCTCGCAAATCGCGAAGATTTCGATTTTTTGGTCGAAAAATAGCCGTAACTTCCTTCCCGTTGGAGATATTTCGACGTTTATGCGATCGTTGAACTCCATTTCACAGTGCTAATGCAATGCACAACTATTTAAGCGTCGAAACAAGCAAAATATCTCGCAAATCGCGAAGATTTCGATTTTTTGGACGAAAAATAGCCGTAACTTCCTTCCCGTTGGAGATATTTCGACGTTTAAGCGCTCGTTGAACTCCATTTCACAGTGCTAATGCAATGCACAACCATTTAGGCGTCGAAACAAGCAAAATATCTCGCAAATCGCGAAGATTTCGATTTTTTGGACGAAAACTAGCCGTAACTTCCTTCCCGCTGGAGATATTTCGACGTTTAAGTACTCGTTGAACTCCATTTCACAGTGCTAATGCAATGCAGTACCGTTTAAGCGTCGAAACAAGGAAAATAGCTCGCAAATCGCGAAGATTTCGTCGATTTTGACGAAAACTAACTGTCATTTCCTTCCCGATTGAGATATATCGACGTTATAGAGATCGTTTCACTCCATTTTGCACTGCAAATTTTACACTACTGTTTAAGCGTCGAAAAATGCGAAACAGGTCGCAAATCGCGAAGATTTCGTCTATTTTGACGAAAACTAGCCGTCATTTCCTTCCCGTTGGGGATATTTCGACGTTTAAGCGCTCTGTGAACTCCGTTTTACACTGCAAATGTGATGCACTACCGTTTAAGCGTCGAATTCCCGAAATCGTTTAAACTTATTACTTCTGTGTCTTCTACGGCGAGGAACGCGTGTCCGCGAAGCTTATTCGTTAATAATTTTACTAACTGAGATTCTTGATGCCTAGGAACCATGTTTCGTGCGCGCTCGCATGCTCTTCCGATAACATCAAGATCATGTCTTTGTCCAACGATTCTAATTTAGTCGACATTATTTCTTCGGTATCTATTTTATCGATAATCGTAACAACTTTAATTCTTTGTGGAGCGAATCGAACCGTTTAAACCAACTTTAATCCTCCGTGGAGCGCATCCCACCGCTGCCACCAGAAAAATTATATCTCTAATGTTACGTATTAATTTGTTTGTTTAAATCGATCAAATCTAAATTTAAATTTTACTGAAATTTTTTTTTTTTTTTCGTTTGAGTTTGAATTTAATCGGAAGGGAAATGAATTGAAATGATATTATTGTGTATGTAATACTGATTTAAATTTCTAATTAATACGGTAGTTGCTGCCACCAGAAATAGTCTAAGGACTATTTCAAAATATTTTATTTTTATTATTTTCTTTTACGTTTAATGGGTAGCGTTAACTGACGCCTAATGCAACTGGTAAACGAATTCCACTTTTCGGCTAACCTGCTATGCGCAGGGATACTAGCACGGGAGAGGATTAAAGCTGGGTACAATAAATATTTTTCCTCGTTGAACAGATTTTCTATTTGAATGTAAAATTGCTTAGGTTATTATATATATATATTTTATTAGCTGGATATATATATTTTAGCGTTGCTGGATTGGATAGGAATGTGAGATTTTTCGTTGTTTTATATAAATTTATTTTTACGTTTGTTTAAAGTTTAAACAATGATTCTATCTTCAAAACCCTTCACGGAAATAAAACGAGATCGATGATAGGAAGTTCTAGTTTGATTCTCGAGTGCAACGAAATTATCAGAGAAGAAGGAATTTTCAAAATTAATTTTCTTACCTTGAGGACCAAAGTGCTGTCGGGTGCCATTACTTCGCCTGCTCCGGTGATCGTTGGTGTTTTACTTCTGGGTTTTTTTTTTACTTGAACTTGAATATAGTTAATTTCCAATTTTCTTTATTTAGCTTGTCTAGATACACGCCTTACAATTTACTAATCTGATTAATACAGTAAATGCTATATGAAAGTAATAACAAGCACGATAGAAATGAGTACAAAGAATTAAAATAACAAAGATCACAATAATGAGCACAATATGGTACGTAAATTATAATCAAAAAGCGCTCTGCTCTATGTTGCTACGCTTATTTATAATGCCATCCCCCACGGGGTGGTGGTCCACTGGGGGTATGCTTCCGTGGGAATCGGGATGTTGCAGTTTGGATTTCTTGAAATCGTACGTGAGAGAATGCGGGTTCCATACGTCGACTTAGTTCCTATCAGTCCTGTGCTTCTGCTGAGCTAGCGTCTAGGAGGCTCGAAGCATTCCATGCTGATCTAGTCCTTTCCGCGAGAGACTTCCACGTGCTGTACCGTGGGAATTACCGGTGTTTCTTCGGCGCGTGCAAGGGCTGGTTTTTTTTTTTTTATTTATTTGTTGAAATTACAATCAATTCTCGCGTTGAGAATTTTCAGTAATTTTTCTGGCGTGGCGCAGTGACATGGCTGTTTATTTACAATAAGTTAATACTTATTATAGATAGGTATAATTTATAAGTATTATAAGTAAGTGCATATGCTTAATTTGGATAATTAAATGAATCTAACGTTTAGGTCTAGCGGGTAGTGCCTCTTCAGCCTGCGAATCTGGTCCGTCGTATCGAGTAGTCCAGTGATTAGGGGGTTTCGGTGTTTGTTGACTCTTTTGCTATATCTGTCGCTATATTTTGCTATTTCCTCTTTGACTGTAGGTATCTTGAGGTCGCGATGGATGGTTTCGTTGGTTACATACCAAGGTGCGTCAATTAGGGATCTTAGCGTTTTCGATTGAAAGCGTTGGAGTATTTCAATGTTGGAGTTGCTTGCTGTTCCCCATAGTTGGATTCCGTAGGTCCAGACAGGTTTTATTACGGTCTTGTAGAGGGTAATTTTATTCTGTATGTTTAGTTTGGAGCGTCGGCCCGTGAGCCAATAGAGTTTTTTTAGTTTGTCCTTTAGTTGCTTCGTTTTATCTGAGATGTGTGTCTTCCACGTTAGTCTCCTGTCCAGGGTCATGCCCAGGTATCGGACTATGTCCCTGCTAGGAACTGTTGCATTGTTGATGGTGACCTGGGGGCAGGTTTGTTTTCGGAGCGTGAAGGTTACATGTGAGGATTTCTTTTCGTTGACTTTGAAGCCCCATTTGTGAAACCACTTTTCCATGGAGTCGAGACTTCGCTGGAGAGTGGATGAGGCTATTACCGGGTCTGCGTGGGTAGCTAATAGCGCTGTGTCGTCTGCAAATGTCGCTATTGTTATATCGTTTGATATAGGTAGGTCGGCAGTGTAGATGGAGTACAGTAGGGGTCCGAGGACACTACCTTGGGGTATGCCGGCTTCTATTGGGAATGTTGCGGAAGTGGCGTCTAGGCATTTAACCATGAATAGTCTATTGGTTAGGTAAGATTTTAGGATGGAGTAGTAGGGGTGAGGTAGGATCTTTTTGAGCTTGTATAGTAGCCCTTCATGCCATACTTTGTCGAATGCCTGTTGGATGTCTAGGAAAACCGCTGAGCAATATTTTTTCTTTTCGAGTGTTTGGCCGATCGTATGAGTTAAGCGGTGGATTTGCTCTACTATAGAATGATGTTTTCGGAAGCCGAATTGGTGATCTGGGAGTGTTTTCAAGTTCTCTAGGATTGGAAGGAGTCGGTTCGTGAGCATCTTCTCGAATAGTTTGGACAGGGTAGGTAAAAGACTGATTGGGCGATAGGAGCAGGTTTCGTATATCGGTTTACCGGGTTTAGGGATGAGGGTAATCAATGAGATTTTCCAGGCCTTAGGATAGTGTTCCAGGCGAAGGATAGCATTAAAAATCGATGTGATGAGTGCTATCCCTTTTGTGGGAAGTTCCTTGATTGCTTTATTAGGTCTATTAGGTCGTGTCCTGCTGCTTTCTTGGGGTTTAGGCGACTGATTGTTTCTATAGTCTCTGCAGAGGAGAAGGGTTCGATAGGAGGGGACATTTGGAAGGGGGTGTGAAGGTATTCGGTAACGTCAGCGGCGGCTTTGGGGGAATGGGGTTTGAATACTTTTGACAAGTGTTTAGCAAACAGGTCGGCTTTTTCTATAGGGCTTCGCGCCCATCCACCTTGCGGACGGCGGATAGGTGGGATTATTTGTGGGGGGCGTGTGAGTTTCCTGGAGGCCTTCCATAGTGAGTAGTTGGTGTCGGCTGTGGGGGATAAGCTGGCGAGGTATTTATGGAAACAGTCGTTTTTATAGTTTTTTAAGGTTCTGGATAGCTTTCTAGTTGCGTTGTTAAGTTTGCGTTTGTCCTCCGGTGTTCTATGGGTTTGCCATACTCTTCTTAGGCTACGTTTTTCTGCTATTTTTTTTAGTATGTATTGGGGATATTCTTGTTTGCTGTTAGATGGCTTTGTCGGTGTGGAGAGGCGGATTGCGTTTATTATGCTCGTGTTTAAGTATTCCGTGGCTGCTTCGATATCTTCCTTTGTTTTTAGTGGGGTGAAGGCTGAGGTTGAGTGTGTAAAGACTTCTCTGAAGAGCTGCCAGTTGGTGTGTTGGTTGTGAATGGAGCCATTAGGTGTATTCTCGATGATTGTTGAACTGACTGTTGCTATCACGGGAGAATGATCAGAGGAGAGATCAGCCGAGGAGTTGATCTGGACGTGTCTTGATGGGATATTTTTAGTTATGAAGAAGTCGAGAAGGTCGGGTATTTTGTTGGTGTCAGTGGGCCAGTATGTGGGTTCGTATGTGGTGAGGTAGTTGAGGTTGTTGTTTATTATGCTGTTTAAGAGGTTTTTGCCTCTTGCTGTAACCAATCTGCTGCCCCATTGGATGTGCTTGGTGTTATAGTCTCCTCCAACTATGAATCTATTGCCCAGGGTGTCCAGGAAGTTATCAAAGTCTTCTTTGGCGATGGAGTGTCTGGGAGGGCAGTATACTGCTGAGGTGGTGATTGAGCCATGACAGTCTTCTATTGCTACGTTTGTTGCTTGGAGGTAGTCTTTCTGGAATGATGGAAGTTCGTAGTGCTTAATACTTGCTTTGATTATTATTCCGGTGCCACCGTGGGCCTTTCCGCTGGGGTGTTGGGTATGGTAGAATTTGTAACCATTTATTTTCAGGTAGCTCTTGTCGGTGAAGTGGGTTTCCGATACGAGCATTACGTCGATTTGCTGGTGTTTTAAGAAGAGTTCTAGTTCAAGTTTGTGTTGCGCTAGACCGTTAGCGTTCCAGAGTGCTATGCGCCTTGGTTTTATTTTGAGTCGGGGCGTGCTAATTTTTCCACGATGAGTGTTAGTAGCGATAGCAAGTGATTTATTTGCTCTGATTGTTTCTCTATTAGCTTTTCAAGCCTTGAGGAGTTGTCTGTGTTAGGTGGGTTGGGGACACTGTTTTGGGGAAGGTTCCTTTGGCTGTTCGGGTTATTTTGGATGCCTTGTACTGCTTGGGCATAGGAGGTTGAGGTGGAGATGAATTTGGTAGGACTGGGTGTTTGGTTGGTTGAGGGGGTTGGGGTAGTCGTGAATTTCGGCGGGCTGGGTGTTTGGTTGGATACCTCTTTTGCTCTGAGCTTAGGGTACCTGTTCGTGTATAGTGTTTTATATGCTGGGCAGCCTTTGTAGTTGGCAGGGTGGTCCCCTTGGCAGTGGATGCATTTCGCTGGGGTTTCCGGTGATTTGGCGCACTGGTCAGTGGAGTGAGTGCCTGCGCATTTAACGCAGCGGAAAGTATGGTTGCAGTATTTCTGCGTATGACCGTACCTTTGGCACCTTTTGCATTGCACTATTTCTTTTTTCACGAGCGGTGGTTCGATCTTTACTATCGCGTTCATTAGGCGACTGATGTTGTAGATTTCCTTATTGTTCGGCTTTTGTTTAATGTCTAGGAAGAATAAGGATAACGGGTCTTTCGAGACTCTATACCTTATATTACTTACGTTGATGACTTCGTGGCCGAGTTTTGAGAGTTCGTATTTGAGTTCGTCTATGTCTGCTGAGTGGTGTATATTTCGTAGGACCACCCGGAAAGGCCTTTCCTGTTTGAGTTGGTAGGTGTGGAAGTTGGCGTTCAGGCTCCTGAGTGTCTTGGTGAGTTTTCTGTAAGCTTCTGGGTTCGTCGGCAGTATTTTTACTTTATTGTTGCTTATCTTAAGGTTATATTCCTCCTTGCTGATATCTCTCTCTAGAGACTTGATCATTGTCTGTATATCAATGACGTCGTCCACAAATATTGGTGGGGGAGGGGGGATTCTCTGTGAGTGTTGGTTTGGTGGCGGTTCTACGATTTCCATGGCGTCGTTTGAGGATTCCAATACGGCGAACCTGTTGTGTGTGTTTATTTGCGTTGCTGTTTCTATTTTCCTTTTCTTTGTAGTATTAGCGTCGTTAGTGCGGAGAGTTCTGCTACACTTCTGCCACGGGGTGGGGGGTAGCACGGGGTAGCTGCGAGTCTGCTCCGGAGAGCCTGGTCGCGGTTGCTGGGCCATCATCGAATTAGGGTTAGGGGCGTGAAACGAATCTTCGTTTGGGTTACACGTTGTCGTTATGCAATGGAGAAGACATTGACTAGTGCAAATACGATTATTATAGAACCGGACAAGTAACCGCGGTAGTTAGGTGCTCGAGAAACTAATGACAATGATCCTAGGTTCAATAACGAATCCGCGGTCGACGGGATGATAGATGAACGTACTCACAAAATCTAAGTCGGACGCGTAATATTCACTGGTCGTAAAGAGTTACTCCTTTCATCGATGAGATCGCGAGAAAGAATGCCTTTCCCGTCCCGATGATGCCACAGAGGAAAACTATAATGGGGTGTGTCTAAGGATACGAGATCATCGGATTCGTCGAGAAAAGCCTTCGTTCAGAAAGTAAGGGAAATTGGCGTTGCTGCTAATTGGTCAATCTCCATATCGGTGGTTAGAAAAGGATGTTAGCCGCCCTCGAGGGAAAGTTGCTAGTGGGAGACGCCACTAGTTGAAAAATATGTCTCCCCTATCTTCCCGTAGTTGAGACAAAGACTGTTTGTCTGTTTGAAGGACTTTAGTTAACTAAACCTTAAGATTTATAACGGGCTCTCGGGCTAGCCGAACATGTCCTGCGGAGACGCATCGACATCTGGCAATCATCTTACTCGAAGAATAGGGTCTGCACGTGGCGAGCCACGGGACAGAAACCGTTGGAATGTTTATTGTCTCGTGTCGCCCCGAATATTTCTTTTAAGGAGAGCTATAGAATTACTCCATACCTTGTTAGGCAAAACGTTCATCCCGTGACCGCGGCTACGTTCGGCGACTGACTGTCGCCTCGAGCCCAAGCTCACTATCACGACTCTCGAACAATTACAATCGGGTTGAATAACTACAATTGTTCAATTACAGCTATAGTAGACTCTAGGTTACAATGTTGCGGGATTATCCAAAATTCCAAAGGCTCCGGTGTTCTTTCATCTCCGACATATATATTATATTATTTTTCCTTTCTCCCTTTTTTTTTCTCTTCTTTTTTTTATTGTTAAAACCTTGTTTTATTTTAGGTTTTACGTTCATGTTATCAGTGAAAATAAATATTATGAATACTACTTGGGTTATAATTATATACATATATGCGTACGTATTGGTAAGTAGTATAAATGAATTTGTTTTATTGTTATAAATATATAAGTATATATCGTCAATAGGAATAAATATTACAAATGTACCTTGTCTTTGAATATATATATATATATATATGTGCGTGCAATGGTAAATATGACGGCTTATTTTTATGAGTCACTTGCATTATCAATGGACATGATTG
The DNA here is from genome assembly GCF_011952205.1 of Bombus bifarius. NCBI lineage: Eukaryota > Metazoa > Arthropoda > Insecta > Hymenoptera > Apidae > Bombus > Bombus bifarius. Next base: position 4,341 of record NW_022884840.1, on the reverse strand, counting down.
TTATAAATATTGCCTACTTTACAACATGCGTGTATATATATTGGTAAACATAAGTGAAAATTATATGTATGGTTATAGATGTTGTTTGTTTACAGATGGATAGCAAAAGTATTTGGTTTCATGAGTGGCGTACAGGTGCTTTACAGTTCTACGGTACGGATTGCTATTCCTTGGACTAAAAAAAAAATTCTTTCGATGTCTGTCAGATTTTTGTAAACGAACATGCATGGCAGGATTTTCTGCAGAGATTCAAAATGCTCTCTGGATTCCTCGTGAAACGTCTGGACAACATCTACATGTTCTTCCATCCGTCGTTCAGAGAATGGTTGATGAATTCGCCATCAATTCTATACACACATACAAAAATAGTTAATATATATATATTATATATTTTTTTTCTTTTTTTTTTTTTATATATATATGTTTCATTCGGACCTGTTCCTTGTATGAATACTGTATCTCTGTATATAATATAATATATATAATATGTTATGATTATGTTAGTTGTTATTTATTATATGTATTTTCCTTAACTCTCTCCCCTTTTTTTTGTTGTTGTTTTTTTTTATTAGTACCTAACATTACTATTATGATGCTGTATTACATTGTATTGGCTATTATTTGTATGTGAGGGCGACGAATTTTTCAACATGGCCGCTCGCGTGTATCTTTGGTATGGCGTTGGTTTAATGTCAACGGTAGCGTGTCGTTGAAATAGTTAATTAATTGTTAATCACTATAATTTTACTTAGTAGTGTTTTTGTAATATTGTTTTGTGTTTCATGATATTGTGTGTGTCAATACCGTGTGCTACCTTAATGTGATAGCATGGATTGTATTGTTATCGAATTTCGATAGTCATTGTTTTGATTATACGTGACTTGCGTTTATATAAGTCTTGTTCAATTTAGTTAATGTTTTTTGTGTATTGTGTTACCAGATATTTTGTGTAGCGTAACTTTATTCTTTTGCACCGAGTTCAGTCATGTTGTTAATATTTAGTTAGTCTCTCTTGATTAATTTCTAACCTATTCCTGTGTTTATTAACCTTTCTTATTTTCCCTATTAATTTATTATTGCATGTACTTACTATTTGCTATTATTTTGTGTATGATATGAATTGGTTTCTTTATTAGTGATTAAAATCTACTTGTTAGATTAACATTGTCTGTAATTCTTCAGATTCTACTCTTTCGTTGCTGCATCACTTACCTGGATCGTTCCCGCAACATCATCCGATTCTTTGATATGCCTTATCCACTTACTACGGCTGCCTTCTACTACGGCTGCCTTCAATCGTCATATCTGTGGTCATAAAGGTGGTGTTTAATTTATTTAATTTAATATATATATATAATGCATTGTATGTGCGACCACTATTGTGCATTACAAATTAACATCACAATACTACGTAGATTAATACATAACCGAATATCCCTTTACTCCGGTTACATTTATTACTAACTCTCAATTAATCTATCTTGATTATTTTCTAACCGCTTTCTATACTTTATCAACTATTTTATTTCTTCTTGTTAGTCTGCGAAATTCATGCATGTACGCTTCCTTGTATGGTGATTAATTGTTCATGAGGTAAGTTGCACTTTCACCGTTTTAGTTATTCGTTGAACTAGCTCGTTTCACATTCAAACAGTAATTGGAGCACTTGTAATAAACTTCTTTTCTTTTCAGGTTTCCGCCATCTGTGTTGTTCGATGAACAGTGCAATGCTTCCACAGTATTGTTATAACATTTAGTACTGTTGTATTTTGCATTAAGGCAATTGAAGTTAATTGGTTCATTTATTTTTCAGCTGGCTGTTGTACATGGTGTTTCGCAAACAGAGATCCATAACCTATTTTGCACGTAAACCTTCTCGTATGATGATTACTTGTTCACAAGGTAACTTTCACTTTCACTCTTTTAATTTTATTGAATCAACACGTTGTATATTCAAACAATAATTGGAGTACACATGATAATTTTCCTTTTTTTTTCTTTTTTAGGTTTTCGCTATCTGTATTATTCGACGAACAGTGTCACACTTCCTTTTGATTTATCCACAATATAGTTATAACACTTAGTAACCTCGTATTTTGCACTGAGACAATTGAGACTAATTTATTCACTTATTTTAGGTAGCTGTCATACATTATGTTCCACGAACAACGATCCATAACCTATACTTGCACGTACACTTTCTTGTATGTTGATCACTTGTTCACAAGGTAACTTTCACTTTCACTAGTTAATTGTTCATTGAGATAACACGTTTTATATTTAAGCAATAATTGTAACACATATAATAATTTTCCCTTTTTCCTTTTAGGTGTTCGATATCTGTATTATTCGAAGAACAGCACTACAACATACACTACCGCACTACGTTGCCCAATGAAATCACTTTATTCATTGTTTATTTCGATTATGCGCTAGTTTTAGCTTGTTTAAGTGCACCGTTCGCGGAATCCCTTTTACTTCAATCTTGACGTTTTGTTCTGCAAGATTTCTAGCACTTTGTGTCGTCTAATATATTGATGGGAGAATTTTCCTTACTAGGTTCTTTTAATAGATATATCGAGTCTCCTGTTTTAAAATCTTGAAGGTTGATTCGTCGATTGTTGGTCTTAGTTTGGACTTTATCAAATTTTCTCTTGCCATTCGTCGTACAGTGTTAATTTTATTGAACAGATCTTTGAGATAATCTGGGCATGTTGGTTCCGTGTTCTCTTCGATTGTTACTTCACCAATAGGTTCTTTGGCTAGATGTCCGAAACTAATTCGTGCGGGGAGAATTTCGTTCCTTTCCTTCATTTTAGTTTTTATTTTGCGCCAAGACGCAGGTTTACTGACATTGATCCAATTACCCAATTGCTTGCTAATAGCATTCAAGATACAAATTTTTGAAAGTGCCGCAGCCATATTAACCCAAAAATATTTTGTATATAGTATAGTGTGATACCATCTATATTTTCCTGGGGAAATCATAAGATCAGCACTACCTACTATGTTACCTACGTCAAATATTAGATGTAGTAACCAATAAAGTATTTTTAATCCAATTATAATCCAATGGCTAGCGTATTTATTCAAGTTTTTAGATATATCTTCGACTGGTGATTCCCTATTTTCTCCCTTTTGATTTCTTCGAGCTCGTTGAACTTGTGTTTCTTCAGCTTGAAAATGTTTAGAATCCTTTTCCTTAGTTACCCCTTTTTCTTCTTTATTTACTTTATTCACAACACCTTTATTTTCCTCTACCTTTTCAGGATGAATAGTTTCACTGGAAGTGCTTATTGTAATTAAATTATTATTTATTTGTAAGGAACGTTTAGGAATATTTTTGGTAGATTTGGAATTATTCTTTGAATTTTTATTACAAACCTTTTTGCTTATAGATTCTGTTTTGGATTTATGGATAGCTATATTTTTATTCTCTATAGTGTGATCTTTCTTGCAATTTAATGATTTGGCTTTGAGTTCGATAAAGTTTCCTTCTGATGGTTTTATAGAAGTTTTTGAGTGAGATGCACTCGCTGTCTCTTTTCCTATTATGGTTGAAACATTCACGAAATTCGTGGAGTCTTGCTTTTGTATCTTTGCCAAGTCGAACGTGGAGAGGCAATTTGCACTTCCCAGCGGGTCCAATATCTCTGTGATGTTAGGCAGTGGATAAGCATTGCCTGTCGTCTCGTCGTTCAATTTCCTAGTTTCTGCTTCGTCTGAAAGTTCTTTGGCACTAATATTATTTATCTTGTTTGGTAACTCAGAAAATTTCTCACTCATGATCCTGTCTATGGCACCGTGCGTCCTCTTATTATTTAACGTGACATTATTCCTTATCACAGCAACGGAATGGTGTTTGCATTGAAAAGTTGATTGATTGAAATGATCAGCATCTCTCTTTTGATTTAGATCTCTATCGAGGTATTTATTTATGCGTTTTTCTTCCCAAGTTATTGCTCTTGTTTCTTTCCTGACATTTTCTTCTATTCCCGGGTTGTTTAGATGTTTCCGCGACGGCGGTACAAATCTCCAGTCCTGGCGGTTATTTCTAGTATAGATACTATTGTATGGTGGATGAACGTTGTTTTGGTTATAATTATCCGAAGGTGTCGGACGTTGGTATCGAATTCTATTGTTCAGTTGTTTTAATTCTCGTGTTGCTTTCACGGCTTGGCGGTACGCATCGTCCAAGGATTGGTATCCTGCTATCTTTACTCGTAAATACACCTCGTTTGGGTGCCCCTTAACGAAAACTTCCCTCGTGTCTCGATCTATCCTATCTTGAAATACGGTGCCGTACTCGTACCTTTCCCCGTTCATTATCGCCAGCCTGAG
>NW_022884839.1:0-20977 GCF_011952205.1 Bombus bifarius | reverse complement strand
TTTATTATTTATAATTAAAGGAATTTCAATAATTGAGTGATCTAAAGGAGGATAGTTATTTAATCATTCTAGAGAAGATTGATGAAATTTAAATATAATTAATCGTTTTGAAATTAATCTTTCAAAAATAATAAAAATAAAAAATAATATTCTATTTATTGAAATTATTGCTCCAATTGATGAAATTAAATTTCAACAATAGTAAGAATCAGGATAATCTGAGTATCGTCGAGGTATAGATATTATATAATATATAGATAAATATATAGATTTGGATTGAATAGAAAATATAAAAAATTACATTTTTGAGAAATTAAATTTATACGATAAATACTAATCTATAGTGTTAAAATGAATATGAGTAAATAATATATGTATAATATGTGTGTGTGTGTATATATATATATTTATAGTTAAAATTTTTATAAATAGAATATTTATAATAGCATCATTGATTAACTTTGGATTGAAAAGAAAATATAAAAAATTAAATTTTTGAGAAATTAAATTTATACGATAAATACTAATCTATAGTGTTAAAATGAATATGAGTAAATAATATATGTATAATATTTGTGTGTGTATATATATATATATATTTTTAGTTAAAATTTTTATAAATAGAATATTTATAATAGCATCATTGATTAATTTTGGATTTAATAGAAAATATAAAAAATTAAATTTTTGAGAAATTAAATTTATTCGATAAATACTAATCTATAGTGTTAAAATGAATATGAGTAAATAATATATGTATAATATTTGTGTATATATATATATACAGTTAAAATTTTTATAAATAGAATATTTATAATAGCATCATTGATTAATTTTGGATTGTAAAGAAAATATAAAAAATTAAATTTTTGAGACATTAAATTTATACGATAAATACTAATCTATAGTGTTAAAATTAATATGAGTAAATAATATGTGTATAATATTTGTGTGTGTGTGTATATACATATTTATAGCAAAAATTTTTATAAATAGAATATTTATAATAGCATCATTGATTAACTTTGGATTGAAAAGAAAATATAAAAAATTAAATTTTTCAGAAATTAAATTTATACGATAGATACTAATCTATAGTGTTAAAATGAATATGGGTAAATAATATGTGTATAATATTTGTGTGTGTGTGTATATACATATTTATAGCTAAAATTCTTATAAATAGAATATTTATAATAGCATCATTGATTAACTTTGGATTGAAAAGAAAATATAAAAAATTAAATTTTTGAGAAATTAAATTTATACGATAGATACTAATCTATAGTGTTAAAATGAATATGGGTAAATAATATGTGTATAATATTTGTGTGTGTGTGTATATACATATTTATAGCTAAAATATTTACAAATAGAATATTTATAATAGCATCATTGATTAACTTTGGATTGAAAAGAAAATATAAAAAATTAAATTTTTGAGAAATTAAATTTATACGATAAATACTAATCTATAGTGTTAAAATGAATATGGGTAAATAATATGTGTATAATATTTGTGTGTATATATATATATATTTATAGTTAAAATTCTTATAAATAGAATATTTATAATAGCATCATTGATTAACTTTGGATTGTAAAGAAAATATAAAAAATTAAATTTTTGAGAAATTAGATTTATTCGATAAATACTAATCTATAGTGTTTAAATGAATATGAGTAAATAATATATGTATAATATTTGTGTGTATATATATATATATTTATAGTTAAAATTTTTATAAATAGAATATTTATAATAGCATCATTGATTAACTTTGGATTGAAAAGAAAATATAAAAAATTAAATTTTTGAGAAATTAAATTTATACGATAAATACTAATCTATAGTGTTAAAATTAATATGAGTAAATAATATATGTATAATATGTTTGTATATATATATATATATTTATAGTTAAAATTTTTATAAATAGAATATTTATAATAGCATCATTGATTAATTTTGGATTGAATAGAAAATATAAAAAATTAAATTTTTGAGAAATTAAATTTATACGATAAATACTAATCTATAGTGTTAAAATTAATATGAGTAAATAATATATGTATAATATGTGTGTATATTTATAGTTAAAATTTTTATAAATAGAATATTTATAATAGCATCATTGATTAATTTTGGATTGAATAGAAAATATAAAAAAAATAAAAAATAAATTTTTAATAAAAATTAAAATTTATATTTATAAATTAAAAAATATTAATTAAAAAATTTTAGTTTAAATTAAAATGTTTTATTTACAATAAAAAGATTAATTATTTATTAAAATTTTAAAAAAAAAATATAATATAAAATTAAAGATAATATAAATAATTAAATAATATATAAATATAAACATATATATATATATATAAATATAGTAAAATCAAATTTTTAAAAAAAATTATATTTAATGTAATTTGCATATTAAATTTTGATTTTAATAGAATTAATAATATTAATAATATAAAAATAAATTTTATAATGATTTTTAAATTAATTATATTTTTGTATTAATAAATAATAATTTTAAATTAAATATCTATAATATTTTAATAATTAAATTTAAATAATTAATGAAAGTTAAATTTAGAAAAAAAAATAAATAATGATTAATTTAGTGCCAGCAATAGCGGTTAGACTAAAATTGTAAATTAATTTTATTAATTTATATTTATATAAATAAATATTTAAATATATTTTATTTAATAAAAATTATATATTTTAGGTGAAATTTAATTTATAATAAAATTAAATTTTATATTTACAAAAATAATAAGATAAAATAATAAACTAGGATTAGATACCCTATTATATAAAATAATAATATTAGATTTATTATTAAATGTTGAATCAGTAAAATTAAATTATATGGCGGCTTTTCATTCTTATTAGAGAAACTTGTAGTTTAATTTGATAATCCACGATAAGATTTACTTAAGTTTGTATTTATATATTGTTGTATATTTTTATATAAAATTAATTTAAATAAAAATTTAATAGAAAAATTTTAATTCAAATCAAAATGTAGTATATTTAAGGATTTATGAGTTATAATAAATTTAATTTTTGGATAATTATATTTTAATATTAATTAAAAAGAGGATTTAAAAGTAAAATTAATTAATTAATTAATTTGAAAGTAGTTTTGAAAAGTGTACAAATTGCCCGTCAATTTCATTTATGGAATAAGTCGTAACATAGTAAAAATATTGGAAAATGTTTTTAGATAAAAAATTAATTTTTATAATATTTTATTTTTAATAAAAATAATTAAAGTTAATTTTTTTTTTTGAATTAATAAATTTGGTATTTTAGTTTAAAAATTTAATTATATTTTGTAAAATTATATAAAAAATAATTGTTTGAGTAATAATTTATGAAATAATATGATGAATAATAGATTTAGTAATGTGAATGAAATTTTAAAAAATTAAATAAGTAAAATAAATTTTGTACCTTTTGTATCAGGGTTAATTAATATAATTTAATAATATTAATATTCTCGAAAGAAAAAGAGTTAAATATATAATTATGTTTTTGTAGAATAAAAAATTATAATATATATTTAGAAATTAAATGTTAAAACCTAACCCCAATCTATATATTTTTAATTAAAATATGAATATATTGAAAAATTTCTAAAATTTAAATTATTTACATTATAAAAATTAAAAAAATATATTAAAGTTGAAAATATACATAAATAAATTAGAATTAATAATATGAATAAGTTTTATTAGTATGAAGAATGAAATAAAAAAATTATGAATTAAAAATTGATGAACATCCAAATAATTTTTTTATAGAGAAGTCTATATTTGTATATAAAGCAATGAATGTATTATTAATAAATAAAGTAAGAATTAGATATGGTGTAATGAAAGTTATTGAAGAAAAAAATAAATTGGAATAAATTTTATAAATGTTGAAATAATTAAAATTTGATTTCATGAAGATATATTATAAATATAAATTATTCAAAAACAAAACGGAAATAAACCAATTTTTAAAAATATAGATAAATTTATTAGAAAATTAATTATATAATTTTTAAAAATAAAAATTTGTGTATAATTTAAAGAAATAATAATAATAATGAATAATCTTGAAATTGATGATATTATAAAATATATGATTCTAACAATTTTATTATTTGATTTAATATTAATTATTCTAATTAAAATAATTGTTGAAAATTCTATTGATAATCATTTAATGTAAATTCTTGATGAATTTAATATAATAAAAAATAAAATAATTACTGATAAATAAGAGAATATATATATTTTATTATAAAAAATAAATAATTTTTTTTTTGAAAAAATTAAATATTGTATATAAAAATAAAATTTATATAGAAAAATTTCTATTAGTTTTTAACTTATTATATAAATAGTAATAGTATAATTTAATTATATACATAAATATTTTATCAAAATATAACTTTTATCAGACATATTACTTATATTTTTATATTTTATATAAAAATTTTTTGAATTTATCGATAGGGTATGAACCTATAAGCTCAATTTAGCTTATTATATAGTTTATAAATTTAATTTTTAAAATATAATTAAATTTATTAAATTGTAATTTAATAGTAATTTTAGAATTATATAGTTAATTTATAGGAATAAAAATTATTGAATTATTTATAAAAAGTTAGATATATTTTAAGAATTACTATTAAATGCAATTTAATTATTATATTTTTTTATTAACTAATACCCAAATTGTTAATAATTGATAAATTTAATATTATATATATAATATTATTATTAATAATAAATTTAAATTTTAATTAAATATATATATATATAAATAAGTAACAGCGGTCAGTTTGTGAAAAGTGCTCGTTAACAAATCTTAAATTACAACGAAACGAAATTGTTCAACACCTTAAAATTGAAAATTACCGAACTAAGTAGGAAAAAGGCCACAATGTTTGTAGAACCTCGATAAGTGTTCGCCGAGACAGTTTCGACATCTGGACTACGTCGGACAGTTTACGACGGATATCCGTCACATAAAAGGGGTAGAAAATAACGTAGCCGATACTCTATCTCGCATCGAAGCGATCGGAAAACCAATAGATCACCATACGCTAGCTGCAGCGCAAGAAAAGGATAGCGAGCTACGCAAAATTATCAACGCTGGCTCGAGCGCGTTGCAGCTGAGAAAAGTACGATTTCCCGATCACAACGTCGAGTTATACTGCGATATTAAAACCGAGACCGTGCGACCGTACGTACCGGAACCGTTACGCCGCACCGTATTCCAAGCGCTACATGGACTTTCCCACCCGGGGATGCGAGCTACGCGAAAATTATTCATATTCAAGAGATAAAAACAAAACACCATTAAAAGCTGTAACAGTTATACTTTCAGACCAGAAGAATAAGATGAGAGTATAAGTAAATGAAAAGATATGGAACATTTAAGGACACTAGATATAGCATTGCAAAGAAAGGACAAGATCATACATGATCTATCACAAACGCTATCATACTTTGAGAAAAATATATTTTTCATCTTTCTTAAAATCCTTTTTAAGAAGGAAAAATGATTTGAAACAAGAACAAAAGAAACTTTCAATCATTTTTCTTGCCTTAAATCGCAGTGTAAAAATAAAGATGAAAAAAATGTTATAGCGGATTGTAAAGAAAATACAATGAACGAACATACCTTGTTGTCGCGAATTGAAACGTTGCTCGTCACCGTGTGTGTCTGATTTGACGTGCAAGACATTTCCTTGCGGAAGTTGACCCTCTAGTTGTTGGCGCGAGGTTCGCCGCTAACGGTTGCTGCGATGCTGATGATGATGTGATCATGTGGCACTGTATGATTTACTGCTGTATCTCTGTTCACTTGATCGTCCAATGCTCGTGATCCGGCTCGAAGGACCAAATCGAGAACGACCGTTCGCGTAGAGACGCGATCGCGAGGGAAACGTGTGAGCGGGAGACGTAAATTTTTGCTACGATTATGATAATCGACCCCGCGAATTAGTCGTTCCCCTGTTTCGTTTAGAATAACAGAGATAGTTCAAATGATTTTAACTTTGAATTAACGCGGTTAATATAAACGTGTATATTTAACGATATTTAAAGTTATAATGAATACGTCACAAATGATTTAACGATGATACAATTAGTTTGTTACAGTAATTTGACCCGATTTTATGATATTTCTCGATGTATTCGTTAGACTAAGCGACTTTGATTTTATTCGTCTGAACCTTTCGATGCATCCCGTTTGAAGTCTCATTTGCCACTGACTGCCCTTCCATTTTGTCCTTTGTCTTCTCTGAGATACGACCCCCACTACGCTCGGATCACGCCACCGTTCGCGCCTATGATCACGTATACCAGCTTCTTTCTTTATGCGGATAAAATAACGCACCGAAGGCGAATAGATGTTTCTGGAACTCGCTGCTTGACGACAACTATGCGTTTATCGCTACTTTGTGTATATCTCGACGGTCATGTAAGACGATCTGTTTGCGACGGTTAGGAACACGGCCTACAGTAAGCCTTGGGGCGTAATAAACGGAGAGAATAAAATTTTAATTAAAATTAAATTTTTTATAAATAAAATATATATAATAATATTGTTAATAAGTTTTAAATTAGAATAAAAAATAGATAAAAATAGGATAAAAAATATATAAATATGAATATAAATATATATATATATAAATTTTATTAAAAAATTTTAGTTTAAATAAAAATATTTTATTTACAATAGAAAGATTAATTATTAATTAAAATTTTAATAAAGAAAAAATAATTTAATATAAATTAATTATATTTAAATAAATATATATATATGAGTGTGTGTGTGTATGTATGTATATATATATATATATATATATATATATATATATATATATATATATATATAAAACACCATTAAAAGCTGTAACAGTTATACTTTCAGACCAGAAGAATAAGATGAGAGTATAAGTAAATGAAAAGATATGGAACATTTAAGGACACTAGATATAGCATTGCAAAGAAAGGACAAGATCATACATGATCTATCACAAACGCTATCATACTTTGAGAAAAATATATTTTTCATCTTTCTTAAAATCCTTTTTAAGAAGGAAAAATGATTTGAAACAAGAACAAAAGAAACTTTCAATCATTTTTCTTGTCTTAAATCGCAGTGTAAAAATAAAGATGAAAAAAATGTTATAGCGGATTGTAAAGAAAATACAATGAACGAACATACCTTGTTGTCGCGAATTGAAACGTTGTGCTCGTCACCGTGTGTGTCTGATTTGACGTGCAAGACATTTCCTTGCGGAAGTTGACCCTCTAGTTGTTGGCGCGAGGTTCGCCGCTAACGGTTGCTGCGATGCTGATGATGATGTGATCATGTGGCACTGTATGATTTACTGCTGTATCTCTGTTCACTTGATCGTCCAATGCTCGTGATCCGGCTCGAAGGACCAAATCGAGAACGACCGTTCGCGTAGAGACGCGATCGCGAGGGAAACGTGTGAGCGGGAGACGTAAATTTTTGCTACGATTATGATAATCGACGCCGCGAATTAGTCGTTCCCCTGTTTCGTTTAGAATAACAGAGATAGTTCAAATGATTTTAACTTTGAATTAACACGGTTAATATAAACGTGTATATTTAACGATATTTAAAGTTATAATGAATACGTCACAAATGATTTAACGATGATACAATTAGTTTGTTACAGTAATTTGACCCGATTTTATGATATTTCTCGATGTATTCGTTAGACTAAGCGACTTTGATTTTATTCGTCTGAACCTTTCGATGCAACCCGTTTGAATTCTCATTTGCCACTGACTGCCCTTCCATTTTGTCCTTTGTCTTCTCTGAGATACGACCCCCACTACGCTCGGATCACGCCACCGTTCGCGCCTATGATCACGTATACCAGCTTCTTTCTTTATGCGGATAAAATAACGCACCGAAGGCGAATAGATGTTTCTGGAACTCGCTGCTTGACGACAACTATGCGTTTATCGCTACTTTGTGTATATCTCGACGGTCATGTAAGACGATCTGTTTGCGACGGTTAGGAACACGGCCTACGGTAAGCCTTGGGTCGTAATAAACGGAGAGAATAGAATAATCTATAGGATTATCAACGGTGAAGTATATAAATATACTAACGACTCAGAAAACATAATTGAAGTGAGTTGCTTAGATATGAAATTATTGTTAATAACTAAAAGAATAATAGTACAAGTTAGATTAGCAGAGAGACAAACGTGATTGTGCAGTGAGTCTAGGAAACAGGATAAAATATAAAACAAATAAAAATGGAATATGCAATACGTCCTATCCAAGAAGATTGGATACCAACTAATGCATAATAAAAGAATGTCCGCAATATTTGGAATTAAGAACAAAATTAAAATAAACAACCACCATCTTTATGAACAGAGAAAATTGATTATTGAAACTAAAGAATTTTATTAAGAAACAACATGACGCTCAGAGCATAATAACTGAAGTTATAATAACCTGAGCACAACTCAAAAACTTAGCTATGACCCTTTTGTAATAACTAACAAACAAACATTTCAAACTTAATTAATTATAAACAAGCTACAGATAATTTGAAGTTGGATATGAAGAAGCTTAATAACAAAATTAAATAAATAGAATTTTTCTTATTTAAATGCGACAGTTCGTAGTACAAAACAAATTTTGTTCAGGAATAAGGTTTTCTGAAAATTTCCAGCGAAAATTTTTGCAAAAATTTCCTAAAGGAATTATAACCTATGAGATAAATGAAATAAAAATACAAAAACCAACTGATATTAAAAGAAGAATGATTATTTTACAAGATAATATGAAACTGTGTAAGGGATTACATATGTAACATATTGTCCCGATGTACACATATCTGCGAAGCGACTTATTACCCTGTATATTCCAGAAACTTCTTAGTTTGCCCCAGCCTTAGCAATTTGAGACTATTTTATTAAAATTAAGAATTTTCCACATTAGATCGAACGCACTTCTAATAGGTACCAAACAGTATATACATATATATATATATAGCAAGATTTCACATATCTCTAAATTATTCACAGAAAATTAATACGGCACATAAATTAGACTTCGGATTGTAAATATTAAGAATAAATAACCGATACAGTCTCACAAAAATAGAAGGATAAAGATAGAGATAAGGGATCAAAAACAACAGTTATTTTTCAAATTTGTATGAAAAGCCCTTAAGAAAATAAGTTCCTCCTTAAATTGAAAACAGTTATATGTATAGAAATCAAACTTGCGATAAAAGTAAAAAAGATAGAAAATAAGAAAATTGTATTTGTTTTTATGACTCACTTTTACATGTAGTATAATTTCCACTGCTATTTTAGCACAGAACAAATTTTTAGGTTAAAATTATTCATACAAAGCTAGTACGTAGTTGAATATTTTTTCATTTTATAAACATTCGTGTAAAATATTTACCTCACTAAACTAATCGTTCTTTATAGAAATTTCAGAAATCAACCTTCTAATAATCAAATTGTGTTCTTCACTCATCAGATATTACCAATTAATGCTTGGTAGGCAAAAGAATTGTTTCAGTAAATGTCTATACAATGTGTATCACGTATCCGAAAGGCGACTCAACTCAGACGATAACTGATTCCGCGACACTGTGAATCTGACGACAACAGACTAATGCTGTATAAATACAAATGACACTGTTATTTTGCGGCATGCTTGTAAAGTCTAGACGTGATTCTATTGTTAGCTTTTCATGATTGTACTACAAATTTTAGACTGATTAAATAAATATCTAATAACGGTTTTAACGCGTTGACTGTCACGCGTGTTTTCAAAGAAATCTCTGTCAGGCCACGCGTACAGCAGTACCGAGCGTTTTCTGCTAGGTGCTCCCCATCGATGTTTTAGTAATACGAGTCGCTCAAGTGGTGATCTCAAGAATGATCTTTCGTTCCATTTGTTCGCAACATTAAAACCACTATCTATCGTTGAATATAATGAAGGAAAGTGTGGTATAGATTATTCCGACCAAATGGTTTCTTATGCCACCACAATTAGAAAAGGAATCAAATGGTACAGAAAACTTGGCATTCAATTCCTTCTGAGAATTTCTGTTGTAAACGCTTTGACGGTTTAGAAAATTGCAACAAGGAAAAATATAAATATTAGAATATTTAGACAATTATTAGGTGAAAAATTATTAAGGTTGTCTGAAAATACAAAAAATCCTTGTCTTCGACGGAGTCAGCATAATATCGCCATTCGCAAAAATGATTCCGGAAGAAGCATTAGACGCGAATGCAAACTATCTATGTTATGCAAATAAAAGACGTCGAGTGGACCGAACAATGGCACAAAAGAATTTGAGGAAAACAACAACTTATTGACCAAATTGTCCCGACCAACCTCAGCTACGTATAGAATGCTTTAAGGTTTTACATTCTAAATAATTTTTTAATGAACCATTTTCGTATTTCTATTTTATAACAATTCAATAGTTTTATTATTATGGAATATCTTTTCAAATACCTACGACGATCCTTAGCAAGTAGTCAAATAAGCGACACCCGAATATGGGTTACGCGGCCTGACCAGAAACTTTGCTGACACCCGAATGCGGGTGTCGTGGTAGTCAACGTGTTAATAAATGTTCTTCAGTAAATTATTAATTTGAATTAAAATACTGGTGGAACTAATATACCTAATTTTGTTTTTATCATGTATTGTTTATGTAGATAGCTTGCTGAAAAAATTGTGCAGGAACGAATTGCGTAACAAAGTACAGTGCATTCGAGATGTAACATTTCAGTGCAAATAATAAATTATTTTCAAACAAATAATCAAAATTTTTATTTAAATCTTCTCGAGATTTTTACGTATTACAAGACAATTGTTATTTTATAAATTCAGAAACATAGTTATATCCACTGTATATACTACGTACATATATGTATAAAATATATGATTTTTTGGGAATATCTCTCTACTTTAAACTGTTACTAGCAAAAATACTTTGCAAGTAGCATTCTTATATGTTGGATTACAAGCTATTTCAATTAGCCTTGTAGTGAATATACTGTACAATATTTGTAATTTTAGCGAATGTCGTGATATTGTTCTGTAGGAGTACCAAAACATAGTTATCTTCTATTAGCAAATAAAATTCTATTTTTGATGAAATTTAGTAAAAAATATTAAAGTATCCGAGGAACAATTTCTTTTGCCTGCAAAAGTCACTTTGAGCAGGTGAAATCGAATCCTCAAGATTTTGATTAACTTGTGATGATCCGAGATACAGTAAAACTTTGCATCGCTCTATTGAAAAATATTCGTGCGCTAGGAATAAATCTCGAGTAAATAATGAGTTTGCTATTTTAAAGATAAAACGTGCAACAGGCATTACATGTAAGAAATACAATGCGGGCAAAATAACAGCTCACTTAACACTTCTGTTAATTTCTAAATACATAGGATTTTTCACCAGATATTAGCGCTTTTATTGGAACAAACAAATGAAAATGAACAATTCCGTGTAACATATTTCGGAGCCATATTGATCTGATATGTCAAACATATACATTGATATTTCGAAAATTAAAAATTATTTTCTAGAGTTGACATGTTGTTTTTCAGGTAAGTAAAATGTTTCTTAATGTATACTATATCTAATTTATTAAGTGTAATTACTAGTTATTTGCCCCACTTTTATAATTTCCTTTGTATATTATATACATTATAATCTAAAACGTATTTGTTCAACGTATTTGTCGTCCAATACCGATGATTTAGTCATAGACCGAATTTCTTTTACCTGTAAGTTCAATATTTTGGCAACTGAGACTAAATTAGAAGGTGTCCGTTTAATTTTTCTTCTACCTTTTCCCATAGAAAAATGTTTGAAAGTCCAAAACAGAAAAGAGAGAAATGGTCAGAGGAGAACATGAATGGGGCTTCGAAGCTACTCTTCAAAAATAAAATGGCCCAAAGACAGGTCACTGAAGCTTTCAATGTTTCAAAAACGACGAATGTGAAGTCTGGGCACACGTCGAATGCGCAGATCAAGAAAATATTAAGTATTTTCCATACGATATACATAATAATCAAATTTGAATAAGAATATGTATACTGACATCTAGAGGACTTTTTAAAACATTATTAACCATTTAGAGCAAAAGATCAAATAATTAAATAATTGATCGGTACTGGACGACAATTTTTCGTTTCCTACAAATTCCGACATTACTATTCTTGCACATTGTTAATTCGTCAATTCGTATCATTGAATTTCATAAAATTAATTTTCCTACTTTTATCAAGTTCCATTTGTGCTATAAAGTCACTTTGTAAATTTTCACTTTTATCAACTCTAGCACAAGGTACCGTGCGACTCTCCCCTGCATCTTAATTTGTATGTGATTCGAAATCCAAATTATTCGATATTTTTCATACCAAACTACGATAAAGATTCTTAACAACTTCTGCAAGATTACCTATACCAGCATTTATGACGTTCCTGTCTCACAAGATCAATAACCAAGCCTTTTCCTCGATTCTTTTTCTCTGATGAAACGTTAAATAGTTTTCTTCCTTCTTTCTGTCCGGATGAATTTTATCTTTTTCGTAGGTCATTGATATCTGGTCGCTTTTTTAAATTACTTTTTCCGTAGTTTTCATGTCACAATAAAGAGATTAAAAAATGCTGGATCAAAATTCTTAATGCTTTTCTCACCCACTCCGTACTCTTATCTTTCTGTTCATGTTCAAAATAGCGAATAGAGGTACATATAGAGGCGAATACTTCTGTGTTTAGTCTATTGACACCCCCTCCCTCTCGCCCCTTGATGAGGTTGACTCGTGTTAGATTACAATATCAGTTTGCCTAACAATCAGAACTACATGGAATTTTGGGGATATACAGGCTGAGTCTTCAACAGCAAACCACCTGAATAATTCTTTCAATTTTTTGAGACGCAGGGAAATGTTTGAAACAAAAGTTGTTTGGTTTCGAGGAGGCTATTACGCGATGGAAAAAGTTTTTCTCAGATGGACGCGTTTACGAGTTTTAAAGAACACTTTAATAGGCTTCGTTTTTTTTTAAGTGTAGCCGTGTAGTTTTGAATACCTATTTGTCCCATTGTTGCTCTTTTGAAGACGGATTTAAATATCGCGGTCATTTAAGGTCACTCAAGGTCATAAAACGTAGTAAAATAGTCCAATCGAACGTAATGTTTCAATATTCCGAAACAAAGGAAAATGGATTTACCATTTTCAAGATAAGCGGCCCGTTTATAAAACACCATTAAACTAGGAGACGCAATCAATTGGAGAAAAGATAAATTTTCTGTGACTACTTATCGTACTCGAATTCGACTCTACATCTTCGTTACTTTGTCGAAATTGCTATGTATAATAATTATTAATTATGAATAACGAAAGAAATCCTTAACCGAAAAATACTTCGTTATTCAGTATTCGTTGTTTAATATAATTATAAAACACCAATCAATAATAACACAGGTACTTCACAGCGAGATATTTGAATTATTCATCTAATATAAAGAATAAGAATTTTGGAACAAAAAATTAAACGGTTAGTACAAACATTCGATAATTGCACGAAAAAGTCCTCTACGTAGTTACACAGCCGTCGTGTCCACTTTGAGAAGGACAGATTTCCCTGAGGTATCGCGGAAATTTGGCGGTCCATTGCGATCGAGCAGTGTAACATGATCCAATATTATCAGTTATCGTTGAGACAATGTATCCGAGTAATCATTCAAAACTGAAAATTGCCTTATTTTAGGCTTTTTAAAATTAAATTTCCACTAACGCATTTGTAGGATTTCCCCGACTAAAATAAGATCAAACATGATATAATATGAATAATATTTAATTATCAATTATTAAGTAAGCAAATATGTTCCAAATTTTATCGTGTTTGGTGTCATTTTAACCAGTAAAACGCGAGAAACATATTAGCAAAAATTTCATTGATCAAAAATCGCAAATAAGAATCTTTCAACTTATCGCCAGTCTTTAACGAGGCTCTCTTTCTCTTTCATTCGCGTTGTCAATTTTGAGGAATAGAGTCGTTCCTACGTCTCCATAATTGTAACGTTTCAGTCCCGATTTTTGTGCAATTATCGAATGTAATTATTAAAATTGTATACACGACATATTACAAACATTGAATCGAATCTTCTTCTGCAAAACGTTATCGAACACGAAAAAACGAACACGAATAATCGAATCGAAAATTACTAAACGATCGGCTGTTGGATAAGTGTTTACTAAGAATCTGACTAAGTACACTCTCTTAAATGCAAATGACTCATTGAACTTTTTGATATTAACTTTTTAATGAACGGCAATCCTCGAATAAAATCTTACTCAAACTGATAACATTAACAAAATATTTAAAAAATGTCAAAATCGGCGGTATCTCCTTTTTTTGTAAATATTTACCGGCTATTGAATCCATTGATTCTCGATTGCCTTATCTGTTTGCTTGTGTATATCTTTTATATATACATAGATGGATACACAAATAAGTTTCGTCTATGGCGAGATCAATTTAGCCACCTGAGTAACCAGCTATCTTTCGAATCAACAGATACAATACCGATACAATGATACGACATGCGATGTACATACTCGAAACGTTACAGATTGAATCAATGAATTAATGAATTAATGAAGAGTAACTGCTAATCATTGGTAGGATACACGCTTGTTAAAGATCGAAGATGTCCGTGAATTAATTAGCTTTGAAATTAAAAGGTTAGGTACGTGGGAGATTTTGCGTTTGAGGAAAATTATTCGAAGATAGCAATATGGTTGATGATACGGAAGTGTAGGGGTAATAGGGTGAATGCAACGAGCAATGTATAATAAACAATTGATAATTGGTAATAATGTATAAATAATTCGTAACGATTAAGAATAGAAGCAGATAGTAATATTTAATTAGAACCCATGTTTTTTGTTTCAACTTCCAATTTATGTTACTTTGATAGCAAAAACTAAAATAGAATTGATTATAATAAATTTTGAATATAGGAGATTGAAAATTGAAATGGTTTATCAATTGGGCTGATTTCAAACTAATCTCTTAAAAAAGTTGTAAAGAGGAGAAATATAGCTTTAAGAAATACGCAATTAGTCGAGTGTTTACGGTACGTGCCAATAACAAGACAAGCTTTTGACTTTTGGAGAAGTCGACTGTAACAAAAATATATTATATTATATTATATTATATATTATATTATATTATATTATATATTATAGCTATAATTTTAGCAGATACTGTTTATCTATTTCGTTTTGCGTGTATTAACGTTCTCATGGTGTATCGTATAGTAATTAATGCATCAGATTATATACATATCGGTGTTTGTAGGTAACACGTTATACAGAGTGGAGAAGCAGCATCAAATTGTCACGATTGCGAAATAAAATGAGTGAACGGCTGGTGAACGAGCAAAATACTCGTACAATAACAAGTGAATGTAAAGGGAGCTCTAAATTCCAAGAAATTCCATTTTATCAGCCGAACAAAATGTATAATCTGATAACGTTTTGAGGATAGTAAGTTAGACAGGCGAAAAAAATAGGTGTTAACGATCAAGTATAACAGATACAGTAGTAAATATTCAACAATTTTTCAACCGTAATGTATTTATACACAAATCTGCGTACTTTGTATCAAAGTTTCTGTTGAAAATGACAACGTGAGTTCGTGCTCGCCATCCATATGCAGATGCGTTAGTGATAAGAAATAGTAAATAGAGGATGATGCTAGTTACAATCGATAGATTTAATCGATAGGCTTAAGATGCTTTTTTGTTTTTATCCCTAGTTTTTGTAAGCGTGTGCAATAAAGGCTTTTTTTTGGCTCAGAACGGTGTAATAGATTTATCCATTCAATAAAATAATAACTACTCTGATCTTACCTCTGAGTATAGAAATAACAACAGTTTCGATAAATATATTTTTATGTACAGCATGTATAAAAAGTGTCAGGGCGTATAAGTGTCCACTAGCGTGATTTCGGAGGATCGGAGCCTCTGGATCGATTGATTCATGCAAAATTTTGTAAAAATTGACGTTTGCTGGCACCGTATGCTACTTAGCACGAGGATCAAATGGAACTTTACTGGGAAAGTATATTTGGATACCATGATGTGCAAGATATTATTCTTGTATATGTAGGATTTGTATACATTTTAATCAATTTACTTTTTTTAATCAATTTAATCCTCATTTTATCAATAAATCCAATTATTTTGCCATCTATCTCTATTACCGACTATCGAATTGTTCGTTGTTCCAAAAATGTGTTGCGCGCAATACTGGGCACTATTAAATAAATTTTCATTTAAATAATTGTTTAAATGTTAAAAGACAGAAATAAATTATTTGCAATTTCAACAAGTTTAGATATATTATTTAAAATAATGAGATTAATTGTTATTTACAAATTTTATTTTCTATTTATTCTAAAAGAAAGCTAATAAAATCAGAATCTTTGTTTGAAATTCTTTTTTCACGCAGTAGATAATTCTGTAATAATGTGAAATCACGCTGATTGCTCCATTCTGTTTATCACGGGCTATCCCACCTGCTAACGAAAACTTGTTGTTTTCTCGTTGATGTCACATTGCTTACTTTCTACCTGACTGCGAAATATATAAACTTGTTGCGAATAATCTCGATGTAAGACCCAATGAAATTTCAACGTCATTTCTCCAGAAAACGGTTCAATTGCGACTCATAGCTTATTTTGAAAAGTTGGCAAGTTGGTCCTCGCGATGAGTAGACGTTTGTAAAACTGTATCATCCAGAGTTGTAGAAGTAGGGTGGTCCGGTCAAATAAGTGTATTTTTTATATACTCTGTACATATACAGGCTTTTCCAGAATAATTCCATACCGCCAGACAGGATAAGACGTCAAACAAGAAAAAAAAACATTTTTCTTTTCTTCAGCTTATTTTTGCGCGTAAACTTTTTGTATTTAAAGCTAAAGTTTGAAATAGTTGTCGATACTCTGTCACACTGAATGTATTTGATTGTAAGCTAGCTCAAGCAGAAACAAAGCCTTATACAAGAAAACTTCATCCTCTTCCTTTGACTTACTTTTGCATACAGAAAAATCTGCAGTCTAAGTGTGCTATCCTGAGATTCCTTGATTATACATATCTTTTCTAAATTTTTCGTTTCTGTTAACAAAACTTCCATAAATGATAAAGTGCAGGTATTCCTAAAGGAAGAAAATGTAAAGAAACTAAAATTAACGCCCAAACACCCAAAATTTCAACATTAACCCGCCATATATATATATATATATATATATATTGTTAAATATGTAAATTCGCACGTTCGTGGGGAGACGCGATCTCGAGAAAGTGCGCCAACGGGAATCGTAAATTCCCGTTACGATTGACTAATCGACGCCACGAATCGTTCAATCCCTTATTTCTTTTGGGATAATGAGGGTAGTTAACATGAAGAGAACGCTGCTATTAACAGATTATTATATATGTCGGAGATGAAAGGAAAATCGGAGCCTTCCCTTTGCAATTTTGAGGAAGCCTTCTAATGCTTTAGCCTAGATTTTATCATAACTGTAATTAAGCAATTGTCATTTGTAATTGTTTGACATTTGTGAAAGCGAAAGTGGGTTCGAGGTGACAACTGGTCGCCGAACGTAGCCACGGTCACGGGATAAACGTTTTGCCTGACGAAGGTGTGGATCGGTTGTATTGTTCTCCCTAGAAATCACATAGAATTGTACTTTGGAGATGCTGATATAATGGGACACACGTTGTATTAGGAATCAATCTCCAGACAGAAACTGCCTAGTATCGGCGTTTGGATCTTTCTCGATGTTTCCAAAGAGTATACAACAAACTTTTGACAGAAATTGCCTAGCAACAACGATTGGAACCTTCTCGATGTCTCCAGCGAGCATATAACAAACAAATGCAGTCGTATAGCGAAAAAGATTTTCATCAGATATTCATTCGTGTGATCGCCTTGGAAAGTGATACATCGAGCAATTTACCGAGTGTCTCAGCAATTGTATGTTGTGTTTAAAATTATTCTACGCATAGTAAAGAGTTATCCCGTTGACCGTGGATTCGTTTGGAATCATTAGTTAAACTTATCATTTGTTAATCTTATCATTTGTTAATCTTATCATTCATTAAACTCAATACTCATAATATTTTGTAAAATCTTGTATATTCGCGTAAATATAATCTCTGTTTCATAAAACGATAGCTAATTCAAACGAAGAATCGTTACACGCCTTAAATTCTAATGTTAACCCGACATATATATATATATATATATATATATATATATATATAAATAATATAATAATAAATCAAACTTGCTCGAGCCTGCTTGAATCTCTGTATCATTGTATCATAATGTGAGAACTTTCACAAGCCTAAATCCTGGCAGTCTGACGATCGAGAATATTGCTATCGGAAGAATCGCTCTCATCCGTAAACAAGATATTTCCAAGGATTTCGTTATAATTTTCTTAGCGGCTAACCATCGAATATTCGTCAAACGACATAATTTCGCACACGGCGAACCTTATAACGTACACCTTTTTGGCGTATTATTTTTCCCACTTTTTTTTTTTTTTTTTTATTAACGTGGAGGAAATCCGCACGGACACCAGGTCGCTTCTGGGGAAAAGCGGCGTGGTAGTGGCAGACGCCAACGGACTAAAACCTCCACGATGACCGTCCCGGCAGCGATCTAGAGGGGCCCGGGAACTGGTGTGAGGGATACACCCCCTCCGCGCTCAATACACCCCCTAATGGAGCGATATGCGGCCACGTTACACCGCGCCTCGTCGCCGGAGCCGCCGTGCCAGACAATCCGGTTCCCCTGCCGGGCAGATGTGCGACGGACCTAGCGCACCTCACCGAAGCGCTTCCATGGCCTCTGCCGCGCCCTCGCCGGTCAATTCTCTCAGGGTGAGAGTATTATTTTTCCCACTGCTGCGTGTGAAACCCCTATTTGACAAACTGTTCTTTGCAATACATCGATGGATAAATACGCGCACAAACACGCAATACGTGCAATAGAATGCTCGAGGTCAATTTTGTGATCCTCTTTTTCAACAGATCTTCGCAAATCCCAAGGTGTAGAATTACCTCCCAAAGACATAAGATGACAACAAACACTTTCTTGACACACTGTATAACATTGAGGTATCCAGTTTTGCCACATACAATTTTGTCATTGTCCGTTTGACTTTGTTCATTGTAAAGTCAAATTTGCACACTCCATCTGTGAAATAGTACGAAGAAATCATAGTGACTTGTATTCCTTATGATATCATGATGCCACATAATATATAATACAATACAATAATTCGCGAACAGATCACTCGTTAATTGCTTTTAAAAGAATTACCACGGAAGCTTCCTAACACGCTACCCGGGGGCCAGGGATTTATTTCGTCGATAAGTTAGGTTATTAAACTTATGTTCTTCCATTGAAGACATCGATGGACGCTGTGTTCCAGAAATAGCCAATCACACTTGGCGAAGCATAATAGTAATTTACAATAACAAATACTTAAGAATGCCTAATTTTGTTAAACATAGGGTTCAATTTACAATTATGTAAATATTACTTCTTGAAAGTAACTTCTTAATCAATTTTAACAAATTTTGTAAAATCATGTAATAAATCTTATTATTTATCATACGCGTGTATTAAGCCAATTGCCAACCGAACATGTTCAAACTGTATTTTTTTCAAAACTGGACCCTAAGCTAAAAAGCTTTATTTCACATATTCGACTTGTTCTTGTATGTGGTATCAGCACCTAGTCGGATGCCCGCGTTATGCAGGACACCCTGATGGCGTTGAACGCAACGATTCAAATTGAACTGAAAAGTCGTTATGTTTTCAGAGGACTTGTGTGTAGAGGATGGTTGATCGTGAGATTTATTAGACAAGATTGCTCGTTGTTGAAACCTTCAAGTATATTTTCAAATGATTAAATAAATAATTATAGATAATGTTCGCAAAGACGGCAGATACTCGTAGATACTGATCCATAACTCTCGTGAACTCTTTACGATTGCGTCCGTTTAAACTGGTATAGTATAAACAGATCGGGGGAGAGTCGGAGAATTCAAATTCGTCTTTGTTCGACGGTTCGACGGTTCGACGGTAACGTAACGGCGACATTGTTTTGCCCGGAGTTTATTTATTAATATATTATGTATGTCCTCACGATCTTGATACTCCGAAGCAAAAAAACAACAACATGATTTGAAATGTTCTCTAGCTCATGTACCGCTACGTGTACTTTCAAGGAGCAAAACTGACACAGTTCCGCTTGTGACGCGAAACGGAGATTATCGTTTCACTTCCTTTAACGCATTTTTGCCATTGAAAGACACTAATTTCTGTGACTTGCTTTATCTCTGTTATAAATCTCTCTTTATATTTAAAATTTTATCGTTTTTGTGCAAACGTAAAAGGTAAGTAAATATTAATAAATATTATAATAATATAATATAATGCTATATAATAATATTAATAAATACGTCGCTATTTACTTATTTTATTTCCATTAAGGTATATTGTATTTTTCATTGCATTACTTTCATTTTTATTTAGTGTAATAATAAACGCATACGTTAATATTCATTGGCATTAGTGTAATTGTAAGCTTCACTGTAAATTTAATAAAATTTATAAGAACGGAATTATTAAAAGGGTATATATGTGTAATTAAACTAGATTCTATTCTCAATGTTACTTCATTATTTTATTATTGTTTCATATATATATATTTTTTTTTAATTTACATGTGCTTCTAAGTTAATAGAACTAAACACATGTGTATGTATTAATTGCTATATACGTCATAATTTCAACCATAATATTAAATTATGGTATGTATTATTA
>NW_022884838.1:0-22950 GCF_011952205.1 Bombus bifarius | reverse complement strand
CGTGAGACGTTTTAACGTCATACCATATAACGTAATACGTTATAACGTCATCCCATATAACGTAATACGGTATAACGTCATACCATATAACGAAATACGTTAAAACGTTATAACATATAACGTAATACGTTATAACGTCCTCCCACATAACGTAATACGTTAAAGCGTCATCCCATGTAACATAATACGTTATAACGTCATCCCATATAACGTAATACGGTATAACGTCATCCCATATAACGTAATACGGTATAACGTCATCCCATATAACGCAATACGTCATAACGTCATCCCATATAACGTAATACGTTATAACGTCGTTCCATATAACGTAATACGGTCTAACGTTATACCATATAACGTATTACGTTATGACGTTATAACATATAACGTAATACGTTATAACGTTATACCATACTGCGTAATACGTTATAACGTCATCCCATATAACGTAACACGTTATAACGTCATACCATATAACGTATTACGTTATAACCTTATAACATATAACGTAATACGTTATAACGTTATTCCATACTACGTAGTACGTTATAACGTCGTCCCATATAACGTAATACGTTATAACGTCATCCCATATAACGTAACACGTTATAACGTCATACCATATAACGTATTACGGTATATCGTCATACCATATAACGTAATACGTTATAACGTCATCCCATATAACGTCATACGTTATAACGTCATACCATATAACGTATTACGCTATAACGTTATAACATATAACGTAATACGTTATAACGTTATTCCATACTACGTAGTACGTTATAGCGTCGTCCCATATAACGTAATACGTTATAACGTCATCCCATATAACGTAACACGTTATAACGTCATACCATATAACGTATTACGTTATAACGTTATAACATATAACGTAATACGTTATAACGTTATACCATACTGCGTAATACGTTGTAACGTCGTCCCATATAACGTAATACGTTATAACGTCATTACATATAACGTAATACTTTATAACGTCATACCATATAACGTATTACGTTATAGCGTTATAACATATAACGTAATACGTTATAACCTTATACCATACTACGTAGTAATTTATAACGTCGTCCCATATAACGTAATACGTTATTCCGTCATACCATATAACGTAAGACGTTTTAACGTCATACCATATAACGTAATACGTTATAACGTTATACCATACTACGTAGTAATTTATAACGTCGTCCCATATAACGTAATACGTTATTCCGTCATACCATATAACGTAAGACGTTTTAACGTCATACCATATAACGGAATGCGTTATAACGTCATCCCACATAACGTAATACGGTATAACGTCACACCATATAACCTATTTACGTTATAACGCCATACCATATAACGTATTACGTTATAACGTCATTCCATATAACGTAATACGTTATAACGTCATACCATATAACCTAACGCGTTATAACGGTATTCCATATAACGTAATACGTTATAGCGCCCTCCCATATAACGTAATATGTCATAACGTCATACCATATAACGTATTACGTTATATAGTTATAACATATAACGTAATACGTTATAACGTTATACCATACTGCTTAATACGTTATAACGTCGTCCCATATAACGTAATACGTTATAAAGTACTCCCATATAACGTAATACGTTATAGCGCCCTCCCATATAACGTAATATGTTATAACGTCATACCATATGACGTAATACGTTATAACGTCATCCCATATAACGTAATACGGTATAACGTCATCCCATATAACGAAATACGTTATAACGTCATCCGATATAATGTAATACGTTATAACGTCATCCCATATAACGTAATACGGTATAGCGTCATACCATATAAGATATTTACGTTATAACGTCATACCATATATCGTAATACGGTATAACGTCATACCATATAACCTATTACGTTATAACGTCATACTATATAACGTAATACGTTATAACGTCATCCCATATAACGTAATACGTTATAACGTCGTTCCATATAACGTAATACGGTCTAACGTTATACCATATAACGTATTACGTTATGACGTTATAACATATAACGTAATACGTTATAACGTTATACCATACTGCGTAATACGTTATAACGTCATCCCATATAACGTAATACGTTATTACGTCATACCATATAACGTGAGACGTTTTAACGTCATACCATATAACGTAATACGTTATAACGTTATACCGTACTACGTAGTACGTTATAACGTCGTTCCATATAACGTAATACGGTCTAACGTTATACCATATAACGTATTACGTTATGACGTTATAACATATAACGTATTACGTTATAACGTTATAACATATAACGTAATACGTTATAACGTCCTCCCATATAACGTAATACGTTATAACGTCGTCCCATATAACGTGATACGTTATAACGTCATAACGTTATAACGTACGTTACGTTATAACGTTATAACATATAACGTAATACGTTATAACGTTATACCATACTGCGTAATACGTTACAACGTCGTCCCATATAACGTAATACGTTATTACGTCATCCCATATAAGGTAATACGTTATAACGTCATACCATATAACGTAATACGTCATAACGTCATACCATATAACCTATTACGTTACAACGTCATCCAATATAACGCAATACGTTATAACGTCGTTCCATATAACGTAATACGGTATAACGTCATACCATATAACGTATTACGTTATAACGTTATAACATATAACGTAATACGTTATAACGTCCTCCCATATAACGTAATACGTTATAACGTCGTCCCATATAACGTGATACGTTATAACGTTATAGCATACTACGTAATACGTCATAACGTCATACCATATAACCTATTACGTTATAACGTCATACCATATAACGTAATACGTTATAACGTCATCCCATATAACGTAATACGATATAACGTCGTTCCATATAACGTAATACGGTCTAACGTTATACCATATAACGTATTACGTTATGACGTTATAACATATAACGTAATACGTTATAACGTTATACCATACTGCGTAATACGTTATAACGTCATCCCATATAACGTAATACGTTATAACGTCGTTCCATATAACGTAATACGGTATAACGTCATACCATATAACGTAATACGTTATAACGTCGTCCCATATAACGTTGTACGTTATAACGTCGTCCCATGTAACGTAATACGTTATAACGTCATCCCATATAACGTAATACGTTATAACGTCATACCATATAACGTAATACGTTAGAACGTCCTCCTATATAACGAAATACGTTGAAAGGTCATCCCATATAACGTAATACGTTATAACGTCATACCATATAACGTAATACGTCATAACGTCATACCATTTAACCTATTACGTTACAACGTCATCCAATATAACGTAATACCGCATAACGTCATACCATATCACCTATTACGTGATAACGTCATCCCATATAACGTAATACGTTACAACGTCATCCAATATAAAGAAATACCGCATAACGTCATATCATATAACCTATTACGTTATAACGTCATACCACATAACGTAATACGTTATAACGTTATACCATACTGCGTAATACGTTATAACGTCATCCCATATAACGTAATACGTTATAACGTCGTTCCATATAACGTAATACGGTATAACGTCATACCATATAACGTATTACGTTATAGCGTTATAACATATAACGTAATACGTTATAACGTTATACCATACTACGTAGTACGTTATAACGTCGTCCCATATAACGTAATACGTTATTACGTCATACCATATAACGTGAGACGTTTTAACGTCATACCATATAACGTAATACGTTATAACGTCATCCCATATAACGTAATACGGTATAACGTCATACCATATAACGAAATACGTTATAACGTTATAACATATAACGTAATACGTTATAACGTCCTCCCATATAACGTAATACGTTAAAGCGTCATCCCATGTAACGTAATACGTTATAACGTCATCCCATATAACGTAATACGGTATAACGTCATCCCATATAACGCAATACGTCATAACGTCATCCCATATAACGTAACACGTTATAACGTCATACCATATAACGTATTACGTTATAACGTTATAACATATAACGTAATACGTTATAACGTCCTCCCATATAACGTAATACGTTAAAGCGTCATCCCATGTAACGTAATACGTTATAACGTCATCCCATATAACGTAATATGGTATAACGTCATCCCATATAACGCAATACGTCATAACGTCATCCCATATAACGTAATACGTTATAACGTCGTTCCATATAACGTAATACGGTCTAACGTTATACCATATAACGTATTACGTTATGACGTTATAACATATAACGTAATACGTTATAACGTTATACCATACTGCGTAATACGTTATAACGTCATCCCATATAACGTAATACGTTATAACGTCATCCCATATAACGTAACACGTTATAACGTCATACCATATAACGTATTACGTTATAACCTTATAACATATAACGTAATACGTTATAACGTTATTCCATACTACGTAGTACGTTATAACGTCGTCCCATATAACGTAATACGTTATAACGTCATCCCATATAACGTAACACGTTATACGTCATACCATATAACGTATTACGGTATAACGTCATACCATATAACGTATTACGTTATAACCTTATAACATATAACGTAATACGTTATAACGTTATTCCATACTACGTAGTACGTTATAACGTCGTCCCATATAACGTAATACGTTATAACGTCGTCCCATATAACGTAATACGTTATAACGTCATCCCATATAACGTAACACGTTATAACGTCATACCATATAACGTATTACGTTATAACCTTATAACATATAACGTAATACGTTATAACGTTATTCCATACTACGTAGTACGTTATAACGTCGTCCCATATAACGTAATACGTTATAACGTCATCCCATATAACGTAACACGTTATAACGTCATACCATATAACGTATTACGTTATAACGTTATAACATATAACGTAATACGTTATAACGTTATACCATACTGCGTAATACGTTGTAACGTCGTCCCATATAACGTAATACGTTATAACGTCATTACATATAACGTAATACTTTATAACGTCATACCATATAACGTATTACGTTATAGCGTTATAACATATAACGTAATACGTTATAATGTTATACCATACTACGTAGTAATTTATAACGTCGTCCCATATAACGTAATACGTTATTCCGTCATACCATATAACGTAAGACGTTTTAACGTCATACCATATAACGTAATACGTTATAACGTTATATCATACTACGTAGTAATTTATAACGTCGTCCCATATAACGTAATACGTTATTCCGTCATACCATATAACGTAAGACGTTTTAACGTCATACCATATAACGGAATACGTTATAACGTCATCCCACATAACGTAATACGGTATAACGCCACACCATATAACCTATTTACGTTATAACGCCATACCATATAACGTATTACGTTATAACGTCATTCCATATAACGTAATACGTTATTACGTCATCCCATATAAGGTAATACGTTATAACGTTGTCCCATATAACCTATTACGTTATACAGTCATCCCATATAACGTAATACGTTACAACGTCATCCCATAGAACGTAATACGTTATAACGTCATACCATATAACGTATTACGTTATAACGTCATCCAATATAACGTAATACGTTATAACGTCATCCCATATAACGTAATACGGTATAACGTCATACCATATAATCTATTTATATTATAACGTCATACCATATTACGTAATACGTTATAACGTCGTCCCATATAACGTAATACGTTATAACGGCATCCCATATAACGTAATACGGTATAACGTCATACCATATAACGTATTACGTTATAACGTCATACCATATAACCTAACACGTTATAACGGTATTCCATATAACGTAATACGTTATAGCGCCCTCCCGTATAACGTAATATGTTATAACGTCATACCATATAACGTATTACGTTATATCGTTATAACATATAACGTAATACGTTATAACGTTATACCATACTGCGTAATACGTTATAACGTCATTACATATAACGTAATACGTTATAACGTCATACCATATAACGTATTACGTTATAGCGTTATAACATATAACGTAATACGTTATAACGTTATACCATACTACGTAGTAATTTATAACGTCGTCCCATATAACGTAATACGTTATTCCGTCATACCATATAACGTAAGACGTTTTAACGTCATACCATATAACGGAATACGTTATAACGTCATCACATATAACGTAATACGTTATTACGTCATCCAATATAAAGTAATACCGCATAACGTCATATCATATAACCTATTACGTTATAACGTCATACCATATAACGTAATACGTTACAACGTCATCCAATATAAATTAATACCGTATAACGTCATATCATATAATCTATTACGTTATAACGTCATCCCATATAACGTAATACGTTACAACGTCATCCAATATAAAGTAATACCGCATAACGTCATATCATATAACCTATTACGTTATAACGTCATACCATATAACGTAATACGTTATAACGTCATCCCATATAACGTAATACGGTATAACGTCATCCCAAATAACGTAATACGTTATAACGTCATACCATATAACGCATTACGTTATAGCGTTATAACATATAACGTAATACGTTATAACGTTATACCATACTACATAGTACGTTATAACGTCGTCCCATACAACGTAATACGTTATTACGTCATACCATATAACGTAAGACGTTTTAACGTCATACCATATAACGTAATACGTTAGAACGTCCTCCTATATAACGAAATACGTTGTAAGGTCATCCCATATAACGTAATACGTTATAACGTGATCCAATATAACGTAATACGATATAACGTCATTCCATATAACGTAATACGTTATAACGTCGTCCCATATAACGTAATACGTTATAACGTCGTCCCATATAACGTAATACGTCATAACGTCATACCATATAACGTATTACGTTATAACGTTATACCATACTACGTAGTACGTTATAACGTCGTCCCATATAACGTAATACGTTATTACGTCATACCATATAACGTGAGACGTTTTAACGTCATACCATATAACGTATTACGTTATAACGTTATAACATATAACGTAATACGTTATAAGGTTATACCATACTACGTAGTACGTTATAACGTCGTCCCATATAACGTAATACGTTATTACGTCATACCATATAACGTAATACGTTATAACGTCATATCATATAACCTATTACGTTATAACGTCATACCATATAACGTAATACGTTATAACGTCGTCCCATATAACGTAATACGTTATAACGTCATCCCATATAACGTAATACGTTATAACGTCATACCATATAACGTATTACGTTATAACGTTATAACATATATCGTAATACGTTATAACGTTATACCATACAACGTAGTACGTTATAACTTCGTCCCATATAACGTAATACGTTATAACGTCATCCCATATAACGTAATACGTTATAACGTCATACCACATAACGTATTACGTTATAACGATATAACATATAACGTAATACGTTATAACGTTATACCATACCACGTAGTACGTTA
Source organism: Bombus bifarius (assembly GCF_011952205.1). Classification (NCBI taxonomy): domain Eukaryota; kingdom Metazoa; phylum Arthropoda; class Insecta; order Hymenoptera; family Apidae; genus Bombus; species Bombus bifarius. The sequence continues at coordinate 15,312 of NW_022884838.1, read as the reverse complement.
TAACGTCGTCCCATATAACGTAATACGTTATTGCGTCATACCATATAACGTAATACGTTATAACGTCGTCCCATATAACGTAATACGTCATAACGTCTTCCCATATAACGTAATACGTTATATCGTCATCCCATATAACGTAATACGTTATAACGTCATACCATATAACGTAATACGTTAGAACGTCCTCCTATATAACGAAATACGTTGTAAGGTCATCCCATATAACGTAATACGTTATAACGTCATCCAATATAACGTAATACGATATGACGTCATTCCATATAACGTAATGCGTTATAACGTCGTCCCATATAACGTAATACGTTATAACGTCATCCCAAATAACGTAATACGTTATAACGTCATACCATATAACGTATTACGTTATAGCGTTATAACATATAACGTAATACGTTATAACGTTATACCATACTACGTAGTACGTTATAACGTCGTCCCATATAACGTAATACGTTATTACGTCATACCATATAACGTGAGACGTTTTAACGACATACCATATAACGTAATACGTTATAACGTCATCCCATATAACGTAATACGGTATAACGTCATCCCATATAACGAAATACGTTATAACGTCATCCCATATAATGTAATACGTTATAACGTCGTCCCATATAACGTAATACGTTATAACGTCATCCCATATAACGTAATACGTTATAACGTCGTTCCATATAACGTAATACGGTCTAACGTCATCCCATATATCGTAGTACGTTATTATGTCATACCATATAACGTAATACGTTATAACGTCGTCCCATATAACGTAATACGTCATAACGTCGTCCCATATAACGTAATACGTTATAACGTCATCCCAAAAAAAGGAATACGTTATAACGTCATACCATATAACGTATTACGTTATAGCGTTATAACATATAACGTAATACGTTATAACGTTATACCATACTACGTAGTACGTTATAACGTCGTCCAATATAACGTAATACGTTATTACGTCGTACCATATAACGTGAGACTTTTTAACGTCATACCATATAACGTAATACGTTATAACGTCATCCCATATAACGTAATACGGTATAACGTCATCCCATATAACGAAATACGTTATAACGTGATCCCATATAACGTAATACGTTATAACGTCATCCCATATAACGTAATAAAGTATAACGTCATACCATATAAGATATTGACGTTATAACGTCATACCATATAACGTAATACGGTATAACGTCATACCATATAACCTATTTACGTTATAACGTCATACCATATAACGTATTACGTTATAACGTCATTCCATATAACGTAATACGTTGTAACGTCATACCATATAACCTAACACGTTATAACGGTATTCCATATAACGTAATACGTTATAGCGCCCTCCCATATAACGTAATATGTTATAACGTCATAGCATATAACGTACTACGTTATATAGTTATAACATATAACGTAATACGTAATAACGTTATACCATACTGCGTAATACGTTATAACGTCGTCCCATATAACGTTATACGTTATTACGTCGTCCCACATAACGTAATACGTTATAACGTTCTCCCATATAACGTAATACGTTATAGCGCCCTCCCATATATCGTAATATGTTATAACGTCATACCATATAACGTATTACGTTATAACGTTATAACATATAACGTAATACGGTATAACGTTATACCATACTGCGTAATACGTTATAACGTCCTCCCATATAACGTAATACGTTAAAGCGTCATCCCATGTAACGTAATACGTTATAACGTCATCCCATATAACGTAATACGGTATAACGTCATCCCATATAACGCAATACGTCATAACGTCATACCATATAACCTATTACGTTACAACGTCATCCAATATAACGTAATACCGCATAACGTCATACCATATCACCTATTACGTTATAACGTCATCCCATATAACTTAATACGTTACAACGTCATCCAATATAAAGTAATACCGCATAACGTCATATCATATAACCTATTACGTTATAACGTCATACCATATAACGTAATACGTTATAACGTCATCCCATATAACGTAATACGTTATAACGTCGTTCCATATAACGTAATACGGTCTAACGGCATCCCATATAACGTAATACGTTATATCGTCGTCCCATATAACGTAATACGTTATAACGTCATACCATATAACGTATTACGTTATAGCGTTATAACATACAACGTAATACGTTATAACGTTATACCATACTACGTAGTACGTTATAACGTCGTCCCATATAACGTAACATGTTATTACGTCATACCATATAACGTGAGACGTTTTAACGTCATACCATATAACGTATTACGTTATAACGTTATAACATATAACGGAATACGTTATAACGTTATACCATACTACGTAGTACGTTATAACGTCGTCCCATATAACGTAATACGTTATTACGTCATACCATATAACGTAATACGTTATAACGTCATACCCTATAACGTATTACGTTATAACTTCATTCCATATAACGTAATACGTTATAACGTTATACCATATAACGTAATACCATATAACGTAATACATTATAACGTTATACCATATAACGTAAAACGTCATTTCGTTATACCATATAACGTAATACGTTATAACGTAATGCCATATAACGTAATACGTGATAACGAAATACCATATAACGTAATACGTTATAACGTAATACCATATAACGTAAAACGTCATTTCGTTATACCTTATAACGTAATACGGTATAACGTTATACCATATAACGTAATAATAACAAAATTGATAACGTAAATAAATCTTATATATTTGTTTCAAGAAATGATAGCTTGCTTGTGAGCGGTATCTTTAGACAGGTTGTTGATAACTGGATGTTAATTCGGATTTTATATTTTCAATAACTTCGCATGAGTATTTTAGTCAAATCTAGCACGAATCGAACAGGTGAAAACAATCTATACGGCGTTCGTGCTGAGGTGGTATGGTGATAGGTGCGTAAGGAACTACTCTTGGTGTTTTTAACGAACAATAGTTTATTTAGAACTAATCAACAATCAGAGTTAACAATTAACAATTAACAATTACACTTAACAGACAATTGGTAACAACTAACAAATAACGATAGACACCGAGAGATCATTCGACGCGTTGCTATGCAAATAATACCGAGGAGTTACACATTTAATGGCGTAAGACAGACTGCCTGTGCTTTTGTTTCGGATCGCGCAGATTCTTCCCTTCGTAGCCCATCGATATCGTAGCCCAGTGCTGGCACGTGTATGCTCTTCCGAGAATTCGGCGGAAAGAGTGTGAAGATATCGATGGTACATTGGGCACGTCGGTGTTGCGCTTTGGCGGCGTCGCGCTTTGCATCCGGAGCCGTTGAAAAGTTCCGTGGCCCGTGCCGCCACAGTGCTTGGCAGGCTTTTATTTTGTTTACCTAGTGGATCGGTATGATAGAGTTCGAGACATGTGGAAAGTACGGCTTCCAGGCAAGCAGGGGCTGATTCAGCGCATTAAAATAAGAAGAAAATTTCGTATAAACGTTTTCGAGTAGACGCTTGCTTTGTGTCACAGTACTTTCTTACCTATCTTTAGAGAAATTACTCGAATCGACCAGTTCCAGTTTCTACGGAAACGCGAATGCGTCGCGTCATAGATCGTCCATCTTGTTCGAACAGCTTACACGAATTTGTCGAAAATTTTGATCGTCACGTCAACTAACGTTTTATAAGTAAGAGATTTTAAACGCCCCCGTATTTAATAATCGAACGGATTCGGATCCGAAGAGCGTATTGGTCCGGAAATAAGGCCAGCACGATTTATCTATTTTCCAAGAAATCGTTCATCTGTGTAATGTTTAGCATCGCAAAATAAGCTATAAGCGGAACGTATGGTCATATTAGGCATATTATGTTATATAAAATTTTCTTCTTATTTCAGTATTCAGAATCAACCTCTGCCATATTTTCCACGTGTTCTGATTCACCTTGTATAATATATAAGAATGATAATTGCAAATATATTTGTATAATAACTCTATGATAAGCGCTTAATAATACATACAGTGAACTTGTAGAGAGTAACGTTTGCTGACTGTCGGAGGCACATTGTTGCTGTCTATGCAAAGACAAGTGCCCATTTCTTGTCGAAGAACTCCAGTCAATTCTAGCGTTTCACCCACATAAGTTTTCAACGCTGAAACATGAAAATATATAGTCGTTATTTTTTAGCTTTGCCTCTATTTCATCTTCATCTTATCTGCTTACGCGCTTAATAATAGAACTAGGTTTGGTCTACGTAAAAAGTAACTTCTTTTTATTAAGACTCATATTTATTAAGATTTAATAAGATACAATTTATTAAGATACATGTAACGAAAGGCAGGAAGTAGTAACATTTTACGTGAATTTGCATGGATCGAATATGCTGATGTGCTTACGAATAAGAGAGTATTGATCGATAATTATTAAAGCCAATTGTTTGTGACATGGGAATAAGCAAAAGTCATTTTTAAGTTTAAAGATCTTTAGTTTAGTATTGAAATGTGTTTAATGTATTTTAGCAAAAGTAGATAAAATAGGAATATTAAAAAGTTGTGTTTGGAAGACAAAATTTGACAAAAATGATGCATATACAAATGCTATCTGTGGTCATTAATATATTTTTTCGTTATCGACAGAACATTTTCCCTTGATTTTATTGACATACTGGATTAATCACTTCTTTAAGTTACTCGTTCTTGAAACAACATCAAAATCGTATATTGTTTCGTGCTAAAAAATCTACTAAATCCATTGACAGTGAAACGATATTTCGTATACGGTTCTTACAAGAATTATTATTATTTAAGACTTAGGAAAACGTATATACAGTAGCCACGCACACTGTGCGTATTTCTGGCGCGCGTTTCCGTTCAGTGACAGTACTTCGGCGGACTGGATTGCCGAAGCGAAAGGGTTAAAAAAATACGATAAAATCACATGTAGCTCTCTATTTGTCTAGTCGCTTTTGTAGCAATATCACTATGTCCTCTGACATACTTGAGGTTTCTTACAATTCATAAATTAAATGAACAACTGTGCAAGCGAAATCGCTGCTGTAGAATCCCCGCTTCTGTAGAATCAGTCGTATGGATTTCAAAATTTAGTGTGTCGCCGGGATTAGCGTTATCCAAAGTACGCCACAGGAATAGAACATAAAGATATTTCTCAAAATTTGTTATTGCTGGTATGATATTGCTGAAATACAAGGCTGCAGTTTCTTAATGTCGTCAAAACATTCAGTTCTTTTTTGGTCAGTCACTTTTCGCGTGTGTCACGACCGGCATACTTCAAATCCGACGGACTGACGATAGAGATAAAGCACTCGGCGACAATGTATATCGCCGAAGTGCCTAATGAACCATCAACATCCCAACGGTCCTTCCACCGAAGGTTCTAGAAGGAAGAGCACGTGGCAACGATCGCGGACGCCTAGCAAATGCATGGACGGTGGGGATGTTGAGGGATGACAAAAGAAAGTAATCGGATCCGATCGAAAGTAAAATCATAAGAGTCAGTCTTAGAAAGTCACGCCTAGAGTTCGGAAGTAGATTGTAAAGTGTATTGATGTTAGAAAAAAAATAAAGTTTTCTTTTTTTATTTTTTACCTCAAATTCCTTTTTTATTTTGTTATTTTACGTGACACATACATCGACACTCTGTGTTACCACAGATTTTATACGAAATAGTGAAATTGGAAATTGAATACTGTATTCAGAGTTAAAATATAATGCTATATGGAAATGAAATAGCACTTCAAAGACTTGATAGATTTCGTTAATAAAATAAAGCAAAATAAATCTTTAATTCACTCACTACGAATTTATGGTATTGATTAAAATCAATGAATGTAGAGTTACTTCCGATTAAGGGTACAACTGTTATAAATTAAGAGCATAATTACATTGAATTAATGGGAAAATGTTGTTATAAATTATTGGTATAACTGTTAAGAATTAATGATGTAATTGTTTTAAATTAATGGCTTAAATGTTATAAATTAATGGCTTAGAAGGTATAAATGAATAGCTTAAATGTTATAAATTAATAGTTTAAATGTATAAAATAACAGTTTAAATGTTGTACATTATTGGCTTAGATGTTGAAAATTAATAGCTTAAATGTTATAAATTAATGGCTTAAATGTTATAAATTAATAGTTTAAATGTTATAAATTAATGGCTTAAATGTATAAAATAATAGTTCAAGTATTGTAAATTAATGGCTAAGATGTTGTAAATTAATAGCCTAAATGTTATAAATTAATAACTTAAATGTATAAAATAACAGTTCAAATGTTATAAATTAATGGCTTAGATGTTGTAAATTAATAACTTAAATGTTATAAATTAATAGCACAAATGTTGTTGAGAATTGTGGATCTTTGAAGTCGAAATAATGTTATAAGAACACTAAATTTATACTGAGGATTAATTTTAAAATAGTAATATATTTATTTCATGGACGATTTCTTATATATTCATCGATACACACTTGCACGCGTCTCAGCACTTTCTTCTATACCCGACTGTTAACCGACTGAACAGTTTACATTCATCTGTTTTCGAGACGCCGCGCACACACATACATCCACACGCTGATATTCACATACAAGTATCTCTACTACACATTTAACCCAGTCCAACACAGAAAATTATACATATCTCAACAAATGTTATAAATTAATAGTTTAGACGTTATAAATTAATTGCTTATATGTTATATATTAATGGCTTAAATGTTATAAATTAATAGTTTAAATATTATAAATTAATTTCTCAAGTATTGTAAATTAATGGCTTAGACGTTATAAATTACTAGTTACAATGTTGTTATTTGATATTTTTTTTATTTACCTTATATTTAAATTCTTCTTGGATGTTCACTGTCCGGAATTTCAGGCACGAAAGAGCTCGCGCGCGACTTCCGCGTTCCTTATATATCTTGACAAGGTGTCGAGATGTCAATCAAACGTTAACGATCTCTTGACATAGCAAAGGACGGGTTTTCCATTATAACAAAATCAAATTGAACAATTTCTTAATTTTTATCGTAAATTGGCGCCTTCGACGATTTAATACGCTATCCAGTTTTATCATTTTAATAGTTTCTACAAACTAAGACTAAATTCACACCTCCTTGATACTAGTTTTCGACTATCAATTAGTTTGAACAAAAAGGGAAAAGAGCCTAACGGCAGTCGATGACGTTACTGTGAAATATGTTATGGTATTTAAATAATCAGCCAGATAAAATTCATATTAATCATTATATTATATTATCGATATTCGTTCATTTACTCGTGCTAATTACAAAATAAAATGTTCTCTTTTCTTGAATAACACCTACATCACCGTCTGCGATATTTAAATTTCTTATTTAATGCTTATTTAAAAGTCAGGTACCTTTTTAATTTCTCTCAAGTTAAACGAGTAAATTTACTCGTTATAGTTGTAACATAAAATGGCTATTTTCTTCAATACCACTTGCATCGCTGTACGTGATACAAATATTAATTATGTATCGAATAATATGTACCAATTGGCTGTAATCGCGGTTAGGTATTTCTTCGTTTGATCTATCAAGAGATCTATTAGGCTATTAGCGAAAGACTTATTGATTCCTCCAAGATGTATCTTAACTTAAATCTTAAAGATTAACTAAATGATTATATTTGATTAGTATTCGACAGTGTCTATCATATTCAGCCATCTTCTTTTATAATTGATACTGCTCGGATCAATTATTTTATAATAAATTGCAGATTATGCCACGGTATATTATAAGATATTTGTCTATAGCTCTTTTTTTCTAATTCGTTGATTTTATTATTAGTCTCGTTGGTTTTTCCTGTGAGTATCTGCTGTACGTACATTGGAAATACATAATGGATACGTACATTATATATATATTTTAAAATATAAAAATAAAAAATTAACAATACTATTATAAATATTGCTATTATAATTAATTAATAATAATTTAATTAGATAATTAAATTAAAATAATTTATAAATATTTAACGTAATAAAATAAAATTTTTTAATAAAATTGATAAAAATTGAATTATCTTGTATATAAGTATATATTAATATATAATTATTAATTTTAAATATATTAATTTTAAAATCTTTATACATATATGTAATATCGTGATGTAATATGTTTACAAAAGTGGACAATAGAGATGTTAATCAGACAGAAAAGACGATTGTGGCTTAACTTGAACTATTCATACCAAACGTACAGAACACAGCGCAATCCACACTCTCTCGGCAACGCCACTCGCAACCTCCGTCTCCGCTCAACTCGCACTCGGCTCCTCGACTTGCACTCTGCTCCTCGACTCGCACTCTGCTTTTCGACTGACTGTTGTCGCATTCCATTGCCCTTTTCCTAGGCCCACCGCACACGTGTTCTGCAGACGCTCGTGGCCAGGGTCACGTAGGTCTTTTCCACGAAACTATGCACTTGAAAAGACCGATGACACATTGATGGGCCCGACGGCGCCTCGGCTCTCGCGACATTGTTCATAGTTCGCCCGATATTTCCCAGGCCTTTCGTCCACGATACTACATATATTTAATTCTATAAAAAAATTAAGATATAAATATAAATATTTTAACTTTAAATTGAAAAAAATGCATTATATATAATTAAATATTTATATATAAAAATTAATATAAATTATAAATATTTTATTATCTTGAGATATATAATTAAATTATTATTAATAATAGGTAATATTAATTTATAATTATTTATTTATATATATATATATACGTCAGGTTTACATTAGAATTAGGGTTAGAGGCATGAAACGAATCTTCGTTTGGGTTACACGTTGTCGTTATGCAATAGAGAAGACATTGACTAGTGCAAATACGATTACCATAGAACCGGACAAGTAACCGTGGTTATTAGATATTCGAGAGACTAATGACAATGATCCTAGGTTCAATAACGAATCCGCGGACAACGGGACGGTAATCGTACGCACTCGCAAAAAAGACATCGACTCCTGACTGTCGGACGCCAACGCTGCGACGCATCTTAGTCCCCATCAGAGATAAGGCCCCAACCCCGACTTTCGGACTCCTTGGAATCCACACCAAACCCCCCAACATCCCCAAGCCAGGGTGTATATAAGCCGAGACTTCACCCAGCCCGGGGAGTTCTCGTTCTAGTTGCTGTTCTTGTACAACACCCCTTTCTCTGTTCAACGTTATTCTACTGTAAGTGCCAAAGTCATAATAAAGTTCGATAAAAGAGAATTAATAGTTGGGCTACGACTCAGCTTTCTTTTCTCTCGCAACCCAAGTACCAACTTTACGTGACATTTTGGCGATCCGTGCCAGGATCCATCAACTTCAAGAAAACGAAATTACGCATTTCGGCATACGTGCATCATTGAAGATTGAGGGATCAGCGGACCTCTGCAGATCAGCTCACTTTGCGTGAAAACGACTTCTACGGAAAGCGGACTACGGTCATCACCAAAATTGAAACTGGTCACGAAAAGAAGAATATTCAGGTAAAGAATTGGATTCTTTTAAATATTATCGTACTCGTCGCAATAGCTTCGCTAGTACAGACTCCAACAACAGTACAATAACCACTATGAGCAAAAAATCAGAAGACACATCTTCTGTTAGCCCTATGGCTACTGGTGTGGATCCAAGTATTCGGGCCATACTAGACGCTATGCAGAAGCAGAACGAAATCAATTTAAGAAAACTGTTAAAGGAGACTATTAAAGCAGCGACTAGTCGGAGTTATCAGGGTAGTTTAGTTTCTAATAATTTGAACAAAAGCTTGGAGAAAACAGACGTTACTGTGGGAAATGAAGAAATGGTTTTGAAATAATTTTCAAAAGAATTGCAGTCTAATGTAGAAAATTCTTATGAAAAGAAAGTATCAATTGACACCGCTTCACAGGATTATATTTTCATTAAAACAGACTTAATGTTTGATGTCAATAGCTCAACAGAATACCAGAAAGAGTCTGTGAAACGAAGGAAAGAAGATATTGCAGTATTGTATAATGATTTGTCACCATCTTCGCCACAAGATACTCAAAATTTACAAGAATGGTTTGACAAAAAAAGTAAAAGTTTAGGAGAAGCAGAAAAAGATCATAACAAGAAGGATAATATTTCAATGAGAAATATTTTGGACGGCGATACAAATAAAGAAAACCAAATTGAAACGAAGGAATTAGGAGCAGTTAGTAAATCAACTGCTGAAAATGATACAAAATCAATAGACAACGTTGAACAAAATATATCATTAGAATCCATACAAAAAGCAAGAGATAATGCTTACAATAATGAACATTTGCTTATAGAAGAAGACCAAATGATGACAGCGAAAAATACGTGTGACACTACAGAATCAAAAACTTCAGCAGATCTTATGTCGAGAAATTTAGATGCTAATACACAAGAGAAGTCTTTAGAGAATAAAGATGACAAGAATCCATCTCCATCTATGTTAGATAGTAGTAAACGGAGCAGTCGTTATAATGTTGCTGCAAAGCCTGCTACTTCGCCAAAATTTGAAGAAATTGTTTATAATCAAACCAGACAATCAAACACAAATAAAATTTTGCGAAGCGCTTTAAAGACGAAATTAATCGAAGACAAGTCTGAAGTAATTAATAAACAAAAGGCATCGGAAAATGTAGAAAATAAATTTGCCAAAGAAGAAAAAAGAGGTGTTAAACAAAAATCAATTTCAGATAGTGAAACATAGTATATAATTTTATATTTTAAAAATATGAGGCATACTATTTAAGATTGTCATCGATTTAAAATCAAAGTATGAAAAGGATACCCTGGAGAGAGTAAAACACAGAATCATTCCAACTAAACATTCAGATCGTAGCGACACCTAGGTATCGTCTTACAATTAAATCTCGGTCTCGAATGGATTAAAATGAAATACATACTTGCAGCTTCAACATCTTCAATATCGAGGAGATTCAAACTTTACAAATAAATGTAAATTGCGATGTAAAACAAAGCGATGTAAAAAGGGAAAAAGGAGGAAAGAAGGAACAGGGAAACAAAGAGAAGAAACGAATTTTTCATTTTCTCGAAACTGGATTAAGTTTCAGGAAGACCATCCAAGTAATTGATGTCCTCTGTAATTATTTGTTAATCATGCGCGGAATCAGAACGATTCGACCTCGTTCCAAAGCAAATCGTTACTAGAGTAGAGACGGGAATTAATAATTCGTGTCAATTGTTCGATCGTGTTCACAAATTCAAATGCGGTTGAGTGGCGGAAACCATTTATAACACGTCCCATACAGCGTAGATCGCATACACGTCTTAGGATGTATTTTTGGTACTTATATATACTCTATATATATTCTTACTCTATATATACTTATATGTACTCTATATATATTCTCTATCTTAGATATACCATAAAATATTTCGTGAAATCGCGTATTCGTGTCTAATGTCAGGGATTCTCTTTCCATAAGTCTGCGTTCTCTATATTATCTTTCTTCCTTATCAGTAGGCATTCTCACAATTTGATTAATACTGCTCGTACAGGAATGTTAGGTTTTTGACGTTGTAAAATTTCACGTAAAATAATAATGCCTATATATCGACTAATTTATCAATTAATTAAATCCGTGTATATCAAGTTTTCTATAATTTAGTACTTTCGTGTAACTACAGAAATTTGATGCAATATAAAACTTGATTAAAACAGCGATTCATTAGGAAACGAGAATAATGATGCAAATATTTTTTGTAGCCATTATATAGGATTTCGATCGCATAATTAATCAGTATCAACTTACCAGTCTTTAACGGAAGAACAGAAAGAAGGGCAGGCGGTACACAGACCGCAATCATGATCATTTTCATGTAGACTGTCAGACTGCCGTACATCTTCGTTGGTCGTTAGAAGTAGCGACGAGAAGCGTAAAAGAAGTGCACTAGCCAGAAGTATCTGCGACAGAAATCAGAATACACTCGTTTTCGCATGGTTGGATCAATTTCGCGTGGGACTAACCTGATTGAACCTAACGCGGGATAATTGCTCAACTCACGACCTTAACCAGCCCGCTTGATTCTCTGTAAATGCTTGAAATTGACGCTTGGATTCTTTCCAGATTAACTAGCTTTGCCCCTCCCTCCCTTTATCTATTTTCTTAGATCGACTTAGAATGGATCGAACAAAGGCACAAAAGAATTCGAAGAAAACAACAACTTATTATCCAAATTGTTCATCGAGGGTAATCAATGCTGTATACTTCCTAGAATTAGGATGAATAGGGATTTGGAGAAACCCACCGGCCATGTCCAGAATAATAAAATATCTCGCTTTTGCAATGTCGCGACTCGATCCGCAATGAGGGGTAAAGGATACCGATCCGCGACCGTATATTTATTTAGTTCTCGAAAATCTGCCTATCATCTATCTGAACCATTGTTCGTCTTCACGAGTAACACGGGGCTCGCGAACGGTGAATTACTAGGCTTTATGATTTTTGGCTGTAATTAAGTCGCTTGTTCTATCACGTACTACTCTGCGCTCGCGAAGTCTATTAGGACTCCTTGTACGGCGATGTTAGGATCAATTAATTGTACTTCTAACTGTCCTGTATTTTTTTGTACGAGTACGTAGGAAACCCGTAACGGATGAATCTCTGAATTTTTGAAAAGAAAGATTAATCGACTTTTATCACTACCACGTACCTCATTGTCAACTTCATTGACGTCGATCTCGTTTTCAGCGGTTTTATTACGGGCATGAATTATTTTTGTTTTACACATAGCGAGGCTAGTTTGTGTAATATTACGTCAAGATCTTGGCTTAAAATTTGACGAGCAATCGCGATATCGTATTTTTAAATAACTATCAGCCAGGACATGAAAAATTTATCTCTAACCACTAACACCTGCAACGGACAAGATTTGAGCGATACGTTTAGTACCAACATCTCTTATTCCTCGCATTACTACTATATCAATCGTTCTTTTGCCAGAAATTCTCATGACTACGGATTCTTTAATTAGCGAACACTCGGCTCCGAAATCGGGGTAAAATGGAAACGACTCACCCGGATGGCTTGATCCACCAGTTAGCGCGTCCACTACGTAGAAGTCGATTCGACACTCGGTATTGAAATTATATTCAGGGCACTGCTTTGTAAAGGATTTTCCTCCATAATCAGATTGGTAGCTGCGCACCATGCAGCGGAGTCGAAAAATTGTTAGATTCCACACTCGATTTTTTGCACTAGCGACGGAATTAACTCGCGCACGATGGTCGTAAGCTCTTGCACTGTTATAACCGGCACTGATCCCACTTCTGATGTCGGGTTTACATTAGAATTAGGGTTAGGGGCGTGAAACAAATCTTCGTTTGGGTTACACGTTGTCGTCATGCAATAGAGAAGACATTGACTAGTGTAAATACGATTATTATAGAACCGGACAAGTAACCGTGGTAGTTAGGTACTCGAGAAACTAATGACAATGATCCTAGGTTCAATAACGAATCCGCGGTCGACGGGATGATAGATGAACGTACTCACAAAATCTATGTCGGACGCGTAATGTTCACTGGTCGTAAAGAGTTACTCCTTTCATCAATGAGATCGCGAGCGAGAATGCCTTTCCCGTCCCGATGATGCCACAGAGGAAAACTATAATGGGGTGTGTCTAAGGACACGAGATCATCGGATTCGTCGAGGAAAGCCTTCGTTTAGGAAGTAAGGGAAATTGACGTTGCTGCTAACTGGTCAATCTCCATATCGGTGGTTAGAAAAAGATGCTAGCCGCCCTCGAGGGAAAGTTGCTAGTGGGAGACGCCGCTCGTTGAAAAATATGTCTCCCCTATCTTCCCGTAGTTGGGACAAAGACTGTTTGTCTGTTTGAAGGACTTTAGTTAGCTAAACCTTAAGATTTATAACGGGCCCTCGGGCTAGCCGAACATTACTGCGGAGACGCATCGACATCTGGCAATCATCTTACTCGAAGAATAGGGTCTGCGTGTGGCGAGCCACGGGACAGAAACCGTTGGAATGTTTACTGTCGCGTGTCGCCACGAATATTTCTTTTAAGGAGAGCTATAGAATTACTCCATACCTTTGTTAGGCAAAGCGTTCATCCCGTGACCGCGGCTACGTTCGGCGATTGACTGTCGCCTCGAGCCCAAGCTCATTATCACAACTCTCGAACAATTACAATCGGATTGAATAACTACAATTGTTCAATTACAGCTATAGTAGACTCTAGGTTACAATGTTGCGGGATTATCCAAAATTCCAAAGGCTCCGGTGTTCTTTCATCTCCGACATATATATACATATACATAACTGTGTGCGTATATATATAATATACGTATAACAGCCAAAGTTCAGCTCTCAAGTGTACGCAAAACTTTTATGTTCATTTTACGCTATACCAGTATGTTTCATGAATTTGTTTGCTAACAGTATCGAAACAAATAACAAGCAGAGGACGAGCTATTCATGAATTGTTTTGCCAGCGTGTACGCTCCCAATATTTTCTATTTGAGAAAACATACTTGTTGCTATTGCAACTACAAATATCTTTACAGTCGACGCTTTTGCCGCGAATCATTGGCTAACATGTAAAATCGAGAAAAAACATGGTTTATTGTGATGGAAATGTGGAAAACCGCAAAACCGATATAGAAGGGAAAATAAAGGAAAGGAAGGTAGGGATAAGTAGAAGCTTGGGGCCAAGTTTAATTCACTGAAACGGAGCTGCTTGTATTATCGCAAAACAAAATTGCCAGTACGTCATTTCCGTACTCTCGTCCTCGCGAAAATGGTTTTGCTCGTTAAGAAAAAACGAAGAGACAGGGAAGAGAGGAAAAAGCAAACGGAGAGCGCTTTTAAAAAGCTGGCGAACCGTGTGTTACCACAACGAGATACGCGGTGCTATTTGTCGCTTTAAATTGTGTCGCAACTCGTTTTTGAGATCTTTGCCAGGGACGCGTTAAAACACGCTGCAAATATATTTCTGGCTTTTCTGGGGTTTAACTGAAATATGACAAATAACGTTGTAAAACATATGTACTTATGACTTACAGAGTAATTGAGTGTACAAAATATATAGTATACAAAATAGCCAGCGATTTAGGGCTTTAAAAGATCAAAAGAAAAGAAAAGAGAAGAAAAGAAAAGAAAAGAAAAGAAAAGAAAAGAAAAGAAAAGAAAAGAAGAAAGATAATATGTTGTGGCAGTCTAAGTCGATCTAAGAAAATAGATAAA
>NW_022884837.1:0-18025 GCF_011952205.1 Bombus bifarius | reverse complement strand
TAATTGTGGTGACATAAGAAATCATTTGGTCAGAGTGATCTGTACTACACTTTCCTTCATTGTATTCAGCAGCGGCTGCTGATTTCGATGTTGCGAACAAACGAAACGAGAGACCATTCTTGAGATTCCTTTGAAAACACGTATAACAGCCAACGTGCCATTCGTACGTTGTCGTCTATTTGGATGATGTCCTAATTATTGCCGACTCGATAGATCAAGCTCTAAAAGTATTGCACACCGTACTAGATACCCTTGTAAAAGCCGGATTCTCCTTTAACTTTTCAAAATGTTCTTTTCTAAAGGCATCGGTACTCTATTTGGAATATGTAATTTACGTCGGAGAAGTTCGTCCCAATCCGGGTAAAATGCACGCCTTGAGTTCTTTACCTGCGTCAACGACCGTCACACAGCTCAGGCAGTTCATAGGTTTAGCCCTTTATTTCCGAAAATTCGTCCCTAAATTTTCACGGGTAATGAAACCCTTGTATGCGCTTATTTCCGATAATAAAAACATGACTTGGACAGATAGGCATGGAAAAATAAGACAAAAGGTAATTTCCGCCCTGACCGACGCGCCGGTGTTAATGGTATTTGACCCGAACTACCCGATAGAACTTCGTATCGACGCTAGTTCGGATGGATAGGAGGTCATTTTAATGCACAGGGTTGAAGGTAAAAATCAAGTAGTGGAATATTACAGCAAAAGAACTAGCCCTGCAGAATCTAGGTATCATTCCTACGAATTAGAAACGCTAGCAGTTGTAAACGCCGTCAAGCACTTCCGTCATTATCTCCACGGACGAGAATTTCTTGTCGTCTCCGATTGTAATCCTTTGAAGGCTTCCAGTAGTAAGGTAAATTTAAATGACAGGGTTTACAGGTGGTGGGCTTACTTACAAACTTTTACTTTTGACATTCTTTACCGGGAAGGTAAACGAATGGCCCACGTAAATTTTGTCTCGCGAAATCCCGTAGACTTGGATCACCTTACGATCAACGAAGTCATAGAGAAGGAAATCAATCTGACCGAAATCTCCGAAGACTAGCTATTAGTGGAATAACGTCGCGACTCCCAAATTTCTGGGATCGTCAATAAATTACAGAACGAAGAGCTCGCGGAAGACGTCGCGAATACGTATGAGTTACGGTCCGGTACCCTTCATCGTAAAATACAGAGAAAAGGCAGGACTCTCTGCTTGTCCATTGTTCCCAGAGGTTTTAGATGATCTGTTATTAACCATGTGCAACAGTCAATTAGGTTGGGATAAAACGCTTGAGAAACCGTGCGAGTGTTACTGGTTCGAAGGAATGGCGGAGTATGTTCGCCAATTCGTAGAGAACTGTCACGCTTGTCAAGTTTCAAAGGCCAGTTCAGGTAAAATACAAGCTGAATTACATCCTATACCTAAGACCAGCATACCTTGGCATACAGTTCACGTGGACATAACGGGCAAACTAAGCGGTAAAAGTGGTTCGAAAGAGTATGTCATTGTTTTGGTCGACGTCTTCACTAAATTCGCATATCTGCATCATACTCGCAAAGTAGATTTCCTTAGTACCGGTAAAGCACTTAAGTACTATATTTTTATTCGGCAGTCCTTGCCGGATAATAGCGGACCAAGAGAGGTGTCCTAACGGGTAAAGAATTCCAAGATTTCTGGCAAGGTGAACACTAAAACTCCACTTAATCTCAACCGGTGCGAGTAGGGCCAACGGTCAGGTAGAGCGTATTACGGTACGTT
This sequence comes from Bombus bifarius, assembly GCF_011952205.1. Classification (NCBI taxonomy): domain Eukaryota; kingdom Metazoa; phylum Arthropoda; class Insecta; order Hymenoptera; family Apidae; genus Bombus; species Bombus bifarius. The sequence continues at coordinate 16,283 of NW_022884837.1, read as the reverse complement.
GAAAATTATGTTCACGATCATAGAAACGACCGGGCGATCGTGGCTAGACGCGGTTGGCAAAAATACGGCTGGCTTTAAATTGCACCACCAACCGCGTGACTAAATCGAGCCCATTGGAACTATTAATTGGTGGAACAGCAAAGACCTTACGACTCATTGATACCCGATAATATCGAAGAAAAAGAAGTAGATATCTCTGATGTAAGACAGCGGGCAATAGAGGATATAGAAATTAGTGCTAGGTACGATAAAGGTGGAGTTGACAAAACTAAAACTAAGGTAGTTAGGTTTAACCTTGGTGATTTTGTATTATGCAAAAACGAGGAAAGAAACTAGACGAAGTTAGATCCGAAATTCAGAAGTCCATTCGAGATAGCAAAGATTTTGGAAGGAGGTAGATATACTTTAAAAACCTTAGACGGCAAACAATCATATAAGGACAGACATGACAGACTGAGAAAGATGCTAGAAAGTTGCGCCCCTGCTGAGATGGACGTCTGTGGTGATGACAACGATGGTGATAATAACGATGCAAGTGCACTGACCTCAGAGGATCATTAACACCACGTTGTGGTCGTAGTGTATACCCACAGTGACGTTTTGCGTATCTGCAATATATCCACTGTGATGTCTCACACATCTGTAATATACCCACAGTGACGTTTTGCGTATCTGCAATATATCCACTGTGATGTCTCACACATCTGTAATATACCCACAGTGACGTTTTGCGTATCTGCAATATATCCACTGTGATGTCTCATATATCTGTAATATACCCACAGTGACGTTTTGCGTATCTGCTATATATCCACTGTGATGTCTCATATATCTGTAATATACCCACAGTGACGTTTTGCGTATCTGCAATATATCCACTGTGATGTCTCATACATCTGTGATATACCCACAGTGACGTTTTGCGTGTCTGCAATATATCCACTGTGATGTCTCATACATCTGTAATATACCCACAGTGACGTTTGCGTATCTGCAATATATCCACTGTGATGTCTCATACATCTGTGATATACCCACAGTGACGTTTGCGTATTTGCAATATATCCACTGTGATGTTTCATGTATCTGTAATATACCCACAGTGACGTTTTGCGTATCTGCAATATATCCACTGTGATGTCTCATACATCTGTAATATACCCACAGTGACGTTTTGCGTGTCTGCAATATATCCACTGTGATGTTTCATACATCTGCAATATACCCATAGTGATACACCCAACGTAGCAATATGATCCAACCAACTGAGATTCATCAGTGTACGAAATCGAACATGATCTGTCGTGTCATTACGGTCTGGCGACTCACAGAACGCAACTAGCACTTTGAATACAAATTATAACGCTACAAATTCTTGTTCTCTTTTAGTTTTGTGTTGTCAAGCCTCCGAACGAAATTTTGTTATTGCACTGGACCCTTGACTTGCTTGGACATTTAGTTAAATCGTAAATAATGTCAGTTGAATCTAATGAAAGAAAACACGATATTTTAGTTACACACGAGGACGTGTGATAGTCAGGAAGGCCGTGTCGGAGATGAAAGAACAGCGGAGCCTTTGGAATTTTGGATAATCCCGCAACATTGTAACCTAGAGTCTACTATAGCTGTAATTGAACAATTGTAGTTATTCAACCCGATTGTAATTGTTCGAGAGTCGTGATACTGAGCTTGGGCTCGAGGCGACAGTCAGTCGCCGAACGTAGCCGCAGTCACGGGATGAGCGCTTTGTCTAACAAAGGTATGGAGTAATTCTATAGCTCTCCTTAAAAGAAATATTCGGGGCGACACGAGACAATAAACATTCCAACGGTTTCTGTCCCGTGGCTCGCCACGTGCAGACCCTATTCTTCGAGTAAGATGATTGCCAGATGTCGATGCGTCTCCGCAGGACATGTTCGGCTAGCCCGAGAGCCCGTTATAAATCTTAAGGTTTAGTTAACTAAAGTCCTTCAAACAGACAAACAGTCTTTGTCCCAACTACGGGAAGATAGGGGAGACATATTTTTCAACTAGTGGCGTCTCCCACTAGCAACTTTCCCTCGAGGGCGGCTAGCATCCTTTTCTAACCACCGATATGGAGATTGACCAATTAGCAGCAACGCCAATTTCCCTTACTTTCTGAACGAAGGCTTTTCTCGACGAATCCGATGATCTCGTGTCCTTAGACACACCCCATTATAGTTTTCCTCTGTGGCATCATCGGGACAGGAAAGGCATTCTCGTTCTCTCTCGTTCTCTATTGCACAACGACAACGTGTAACCCAAACGAAGATTCGTTTCACGCCCCTAACCCTAATTCTAATGTCCGCTCCGACATATATATATATATATATATATATATATATATATATATATATGTCGGATCACGATTCGAATTTTGGGCGCGCGACGACTCTTCATGTGGACTAGCCATCGTTTCACAAAGCCGAGATTTTATTTACACGTATATACAGGTCTATCACTAAGCTTAACAAATAATAAGTACAACTAATAATAAGTCTAACAAACACTAAGCCTAATGAATAATACGATCTACGAATAATTAAATTAAATAATACTATTAGCAATGTTTGAGTTCAAACGAATCCACGGTCACCGGGATAACTCCTTACTAAGCGAAACTAACTTAGACGCAAATGCGATCGTCGAAAATGCTCGATGTATCACTCTCCAAGGCAATCGCAAGAATGCCAGCCTCGTGGAGATTTTTCTCCCTGTACGATTGCATTTTGTTTTCTATACCCGTTTGGAAGCATCGAGAAGGTTCCAAACGCCGTTGCTAGGCACACTCGTTGGAAGCATCGAGAAAGTTCCAAACGCCGTTGCTAGGCAGTTTCTGCCTGGAATTTTGATTACTAATACAATGTATGTCCCATTGCATCGGCACCTCCGAGGCAACATCACACGTGGCTAGGCCCGCTCTCGAGGCCGCATGCGGCCACAACCACATTTCTCGGAAACACATACAACCACTCCAGACCTCCGTTAGATAAAACATCCATCCCGTGACCGTGGCTACGTTCAGCGACCGATTGTCACCTCGAACCCAATCTCGCTTATTACAAATCTTAAGCAATTACAACTATAATAAAATCTAGGCTAAGGTACTAGAGGATGTTCCCAAAATTTCAAAGGAAAGGCTTCGGCTTTCCTTTCATCTCCGATTTATATATATATATATATATATATATATATATATATATATATATATATATATATATATATATATATATATATATATATATATATATATATATATATATATATATATATATACGTATTTATATGCATATTTCTCCTGGCCATGTAGTATTCATACGAAATGAAATGTTAATTATTTATTTTATATTAACTTCTTTTAATAAGATAGAACACGCACACGCACACGTATATATGTATATATTTCTGGCAAAGTGATTTTCATTTAGATACTTTAGCGATATAGTGTTGTGCATTTGAGGTTATGTGTCAATCATTTGATTTCATATATACATATATATCTTGTATTGTGACAACATAGTATTGAAGGTTTTGTTACTAGATTATTGTGCGTTTAATGTGTTTTTACATATTTGTGTTTGATGATAGAATTTCTGTATGTAATTCCTCAAGTTGTTGCGGTGTTAATTATTTTGAGCTTTTGGGCAATCGACAGGTTGTCGCTTAGTCCCAAGTTTTGCGTTGTGTGTTCTATAGTAGTTTTAGTTTAGGAAATAGATTATTTATATGTTTATATAGAGACATGCATGTTTCGTAATGTAGTTCTTATTTTATAATTCTTTACCGGAATGTAGGCTAGTTTTAAGTATGTATCTTAGATTATCGATTTGAATCAGTAATATAGAAAGAGCATACATTAATAGTAGTTTAGTTTAGAATATAATTTATATATTTATATATAGACATGCATGTTTCGTAATGTAGTTCTTATTTTATAATTCTTTACCGGAATGTAGGCTAGTTTTAAGTATGTATCTTTAGATTATTTATTTGATAGAATGTGCACACATATATATATATGTTTCTGACAATGTAACCTTTATTTCTTTAATAATACAATATTGTATGTTTTATGTATTCGTTAAACTATTAGTTTTTGACTTCATATATACTTATATTTCATAGATTGATAATATTGTATTGGAAGCACTGTCTCTAATATTTACTAATTTATTACATGTCTAGCATATATGTTTATACTTGTATGTAACTCTCCAAGTTGATTGATTAAAATATATTTATATATACATGTATTTCTGGCGTTTCAATTATTTCCCTTTTGTAGTTATTCTTATTTCCCGGTTTATTTGTTTGGTTCGTAACTCGTTCAATCCATTAGCTGGTTTTATTTATTTTATTTTATACTGATTGGATTTATTAGTCGCCCTCGTTTCGTTAATCCTTCCTTTAGTTTCGTAGCCCCGTGTGTTCGTTTGTGCATTCAAATCCTTATTCGCGCGTTTTGTATAGAATAGTTTTCTTGTTCTTATTACGACGCGTGCGGAGCGCGGGACGTGACACCCCCGCCCTTGGAGTTCAAATTTCCAAAGGAAATTTGACTGATGGTGTCACTGAGTTCGCTCAAGGCGGACGTAGATGTCGTTTGTTGTTGAGTGACTACCGGTGTTATCGTCCTTCATTCCCAGGATGTTTACTGTTCCAGGGATGATTGTTTTTCCTGTCGCTCCTCTGGCCAATGTGTTTAAGACTGCAGTTTTTTCTGCCGGGAACATGACGTGGTCCCGTAGTGCGTCCAGGTCCTCTTGGGTATATATTCCGCTCATGGTCAATGACGATGGTGCTGAATATCGCCACGTTTGGCGCACGTCCGGGCGGAGTTTGTGTGGTGCGATTCCCTTGCCAAACGGGTAGCTCCGAGTAGCATTTTGTTGTATGTCGTACTTTTACTTGTACCGGAATGTATTTGACTATATGGACCGCTTCTCCTGCGATCAAATCCATGTGTTCTGGGTTTTGGTTATGGCGTATGCAAATTCGTCGGGCGGTAAGTTTGCCAAGCTTAAAGCATTCTCTATTAGTTTCTTCTGTGTGTTGCGTCTTTGTGTCAGTATGGTGTTGTCATTTCTCGAGTTTATCAGAAATAAGAATAACCTTTTATAGGAAAAGAAAAAAAAAATTTTTTTTTTATTTGAATTTTTTTTATATTTATATATATATTATTTTTCCTTCCCTCTTTCTTTCTTTTTCTCTTCTTTCTCCTCCCATTTTTCTTCTCCCCCTTTTTTTATTGTTAAAACTTTTGTTTTATTTTAGGTTTTACGCATTTGTTATCAGTGAAAGCAAATATTATGAATACTACTTGAGTTATAATTATATACATATATGCGTAGCTATTGGTAAGTAATATAAATAAGATCTGTTTTACTGCTATAAATATATATATAAGTATATATTATCAATAGGAATATATATATTACAGATGTAGCTTGTCTTCGAGTATATATATATGTGCGTATAACTGGTGATTATGACAATTTACCTTGTAAGTTATTCGTATTATTAATCAAGTGAGTGTTAAAATATCGCCTACTCTATAATATGCATGTATATATATATATATATATTGGTAAGTATAGGTGGAAATTATATGTATAAATATTATTTATTTACAGGTGGATAGCAGAAGTATTTGGTTTCGTGAGTGGCGTACAGGTGCTTTACAGTTCTACGGTGCGGATTGCTATTCCTTGAACTAAAAAAAAATTCTTTCGATGTCAGTCAGATTATTATAAACGATCATGCATGGGAGGATTTTCTGCAGAGATTCAAAATGCTCTCTGGATTCCTCGTGAAACGTCTGGACAACACCTACATGTTCCTCCATCCGTCGTTCAGAGAATGGTTGATGAATTCGCCATCAGTTCTGTACACACATACAAAAATAGTTAATATATATATATATTATATTTTTTTTTTATATATATATGTTTCATTCGGACCTGTTTCTTGTATGAATACTGTATCTCTGTATATAATATAATATATATAATATGTTATGATTATGTTAGTTGTTATTTATTATATGTATTTTCCTTAACTCTCTCCCCTTTTTTTTCTTGTTGTTGTTTTTTTTTTTTTATTAGTACCTAACATTGCTATTATGATGCTGTATTACATTGTATTGGCTATTATTTGTATGTGCGCGCGACGAATTTTTCAACATGGCCGCTCGTGTGTATCTTTGGTATGGCGTTGGTTTAATGTCAACAGTAGCGTGTCGTTGAAATAGTTAATTAATTGTTAATCACTATAATTTTACTTAGTAGTGTTTTTGTAATATTGTTTTGTGTTTCATGATATTGTGTGTGTCAATACCGTGTGCTACCTTAATGTGATAGCATGGATTGTATTGTTATCGAATTTCGATAGTCATTGTTTTGATTATACGTGACTTGCATTTATATAAGTCTTGTTTAATTTAGTTAATGTTTTTTGTGTATTGTGTTACCAGATATTTTGTGTAGCGTAACTTTATTCTTTTGCACCGAGTTCAGTCATGTTGTTAATATTTAGTTAGTCTATCTTGATTAATTTCTAACCTATTCCTGTGTTTATTAACCTTTCTTATTTTCCCTATTAATTTATTATTGCATGTACTTGCTATTTGCTATTATTTTGTGTATGATATGAATTGGTTTCTTTATTAGTGATTAAAATCTACTTGTTAGATTAACATTGTCTGTAATTCTTCAGATTCTACTCTTTCGATGCTGCATCACTTACCTGGATCGTTCCCGCAACATCATCCGATTCTTTGATATGCCTTGGATACTTACTACGGCTGCCTTCTACTACGGCTGCCTTCAATCGTCTTATATCTGTGGTCATAAAGGTGGTGTTTAATTTATTTAATTTTATATATATATATATAATGCATTGTATGTGCGACCGCTATTGTGCATTACAAATTAACATCACAATACTACGTAGATTAATACATAACCAAATATCCCTTTACTCCGGTTACATTTATTACTAACTCTCAATTAATCTATCTTGATTATTTTCTAACCACTTTTTATACTTTATCAACTATTTTATTTCTTCTTGTTAATCTGCGAAATTCATGCATGTACGCTTCCTTGTATGGTGATTAATTGTTCACGAGGTGAGTTGCACTTTCACTGTTTTAGTTATTCGTTGAAGTAACACGTTTTACATTCAAACAGTAATTGGAGCACTCGTAATAAACTTCTTTTCTTTTCAGGTTTCCGCTATCTGTGTTGTTCGACGAACAGCGCCATGCTTCCACAGTATTGTTATAACGTTTAGTAATGTTGTATTTTGCATTAAGGCAATTGAAGTTAATTTGTTCATTTATTTTCAGCTGGCTGTCGTACATGGTGTTCCGCAAACAGAGATCCATAACCTATTTTGCACGTAAACCTTCTCGTGTGATGATTACTTGTTCACAAGGTAACTTTCACTTCCACTCTTTTAATTATTTATTGAATCAACACGTTGTATATTCAAACAATAATTGGAGTACACATAATAATTTTCTTTTTTTTTTCTTTTAGGTTTTCGCTATCTGTATTATTCGACGAACGGTGTCACACCTCCTTTTGATTTATCCACAATATAGTTATAACACTTAGTAACCTTGTATTTTGCACTGAGACAATTGAAACTAATTTATTCACTTATTTTAGGTAGCTGTCATACATTATGTTCCACGAACAACGATCCATAACCTATACTTGCACGTACACTTTCTTGTATGTTGATCACTTGTTCACAAGGTAACTTTCACTTTCATTAGTTAATTATTCATTGAGTTAACACGTTTTATATTTAAGCAATAATTGAAACACATATAATAATTTTCCTTTTCCTTTTAGGTGTTCAATATCTGTATTATTCGACGAACAGCACTACAACATACACTACTGCACTATGTTGCCCACTGAAATCACTTTATTCATTGTTTATTTCGATTATGCGCTAGTTTTAGCTTGTTTAAGTGCACCGTTCGCGGAATCCCTTTTACTTCAATCTTGACATTTTGTTCTGCAAGATTTCTAGCACTTTGTGTCGTCTAATATATTGATGGGAGAATTTTCCTTACTAGGTTCTTTTAATAGATATATCGAGTCTTCTGTTTTAAAATCTTGAAGGTTGATTTGTCGATTGTTGGTCTTAGTTTGGACTTTATCAAATTTTCTCTTGCCATTCGTCGTACAGTGTTAATTTTATTGAACAGATCTTTGAGATATTCTGCGCATGTTGGTTCCGTGTTCTCTTCGATTGTTACTTCACCAATAGGTTCTTTGGCTAGATGTCCGAAACTAATTCGTGCGGGGAGAATTTTGTTCCTTTCCTTCATTTTAGTTTTTATTTTGCGCCAGGACGCAGGTTTACTGACATTGATGCAATTATCCAATTGCTTGCTAATAGCATTCAAGATACAAATTTTCGAAAGTGCCGCAGCCATATTAACCCAAAAATGTTTTGTATATAGTATAGTGTGATACCATCTATATTTTCCTGGGGGAATCATAAGATCAGCACTACCTACTATGTTACCTACGTCAAATATTAGATGTAGTAACCAATAGAGTATTTTTAATCCAATTATAATCCAATGGCTAGCGTATTTATTCAAGTTTTTATATATATCTTCGACTGGTGATTCCCTATTTTCTCCCTTTTGATTTCTTCGAGCTCGTTGGACTTGCGTTTCTTCAGCTTGAAAATGTTTAGAATCCTTTTTCTTAGTTACCCCTTTTTCTTCTTTATTTACTTTATTCACAACACCTTTATTTTCCTCTACCTTTTCAGAATGAATAGTTTCACTGGAAGTGCTTATTGTAATTAAATTATTATTTATTTGTAAGGAACGTTTAGGAGTATTTTTGGTAGATTTGGAATTATTCTTTGAATTTTTGTTACAAACCCTTTTGTTTATAGATTCTGTTTTGGATTTAGGAATAACTATACTTTTATTTTCTATAGTGTGATCTTCCTTGCAATTTAATGATTTGACTTTGAGTTCGATAAAGCTTCCTTCTGATGGTTTTATAGAAGTTTTTGAGTGAGATGCACTCGCTATCTCTTTTCCTATTATGGTTGAAACATTCACGAAATTCGTGGAGTCTTGCTTTTGTATCTTTGCCAAGTCGAACGTGGAGAGGCAATTCGCACTTCCCAGCGGGTCCAATATCTCTGTGATGTTAGGCAGTGGATAAGCATTGCCTGTCGTCTCGTCGTTCAATTTCCTAGTTTCTGCTTCGTCTGAAAGTTCTTTGGCACTAATATTATTTATCTTGTTTGGTAACTCAGAAAATTTCTCACTCATGATCCTGTCTATGGCACCGTGCGTCCTTTTATTATTTAACGTGACATTATCCCTTATCACAGCAACGGAATGGTATTTGCATTGAAAAGTTGTTTGGTTGAAATGATCAGCATCTCTCTTTTGATTTAGATCTCTATCGAGGTATTTATTTATGCATTTTTCTTCTCAAATTATTGCTCTTGTTTCTTTCCTGACATTTTCTTCTATTCCCGGGTTGTTTAGATGTTTCCGCGACGGCGGTACAAATCTCCAGTTCTGGCGGTTGTTTACAGTATAGGTACTATTGTATGGTGGATGAACGTTGTTTTGGTTATAATTATCCGAAGGTGTCGGATGTCGGTATCGGATTCTATTGTTCACTTGTTTTAATTCTCGTATTGCTTTCACGGCTTGGCGGTACGCATCGTCCAAGGATTGGTATCCTGCTATCTTTACTCGTAAATACACCTCGTTTTGGAGCCCCTTAACGAAAGCTTCCCTCGTGTCTCGATCTATCCTATCTTGAAATACGGTGCGGTACTCGCATTTTTCCCCGTTCACTATCGCCAGTCTGAGATCTTTGACGCGATCTACGTAGTCCAAAATATCTTCTCCCGGTCGTTGAAATATTGTAGCTAATTCCCCTTTATATTCGTTAACCGTTTTTCCCGGACCGAACATATCTTTTAATTTATTCCCGAAATCGTTTAAACTTATTATTTCTGTGTCTTCTATGGCGAGAAATGCGTGTCCGCGAAGTTTATTCGTTAATAATTTTACTAACTGAGATTCTTGATGCTTAGGAACCATGTTTCGTGCGCGCTCGCATGCTCTTAAAAATCGAAATACCGAGGGTCGATGTCCGTCGAACACTGGTACTGTCTCTATGGCATCTTTTAACTTAATTGATTGGGGATTAACTTCTATCGGTATTGTCGCTTGGGAAATTATCGGCGATGATACGGGTGTCTCGCTTTCTTTTTTTATTTTCAGTGAACGCACATCGTCTTGTAATTTATTCATTGTTGTACTCATGTAGCGAAAATTCGCATCCCATGCTTTAAGTTTTTCCGATAACATCAAGATCATGTCTTTGTCCAACGATTCTAATTTAGTCGACATTATTTCTTAGGTATATATTTTATCGATAATCGTAACAACTTTAATCCTTTGTGGAGCAAATCGAACCGTTTAAACCAACTTTAATCCTCCGTGGAGCGTATCCCACCGCTGCCACCAAAAATTTACTACTCTAAATGTTACGTATCAATTTGTTTGTTTAAATCGATCAAATCTTAAGTTTAAATTTTACTGAAAATTTTTTTTTTTTTTTTTTTTTGTTGAGTTTGAATTTAATCGGAAGGGAAATAAATTGAAATGATATTATTGTGTATTTAATACTGATTTAGATTTCTAATTAATACGGTAGTTGCTGCCACCAGAAATAGTCTAAGGACTATTTCAAAATATTTTATTTTTATTATTTTCTTTTACGTTTAATGGGTAGCGTTAACTGACGCTTAATGCAACTGGTAAACGAATTCCACTTTTCGGCTAACCTGTTATGCGCAGGGATACTAGCACGGGAGAGGATTAAAGCTGGGTACAATAAATATTTTTCCTCGCTGAACTGGTTTTTATTTGGACGTAGAATTGCTTAGATTATTACCCATATATATATTTTATTAGCTGGATATATATATTTTAGCGTTGCTGGATTGGATAGGAATGTGAGATTTTTCGTTGTTTTATATATGTCGGATCGTCACTGGGAATGGGGTTGTGGGCGTCAAATGAATCTTCTCGAGGATTAGCCATTGATACAGTACACACAGGCGTAGTTTATTGCAATGATAGAATTATTACAGTCTTAACAGTTGATCACGGCGGTTCGGCACTCGCGACGCTAGTGACGATGTTCTCGGGCTCAATAACGAATCCGCGGCCAACGGGATGACGACAGAACGTTCACACAAAGTCTAAGTCTGAAAATAATCACTGATCGCGAAGGCGTTACTCCTTGATCGATGAGATCGCGAGCGAGAATGCCTTTCCTGTCCCGATGATGCCACAGAGGAAAACTATAATGGGGTGTGTCTAAGGACACGAGATCATCGGATTCGTCGAGAAAAGCCTTCGTTCAGAAAGTAAGGGAAATTGGCGTTGCTGCTAATTGGTCAATCTCTATATCGGTGGTTAGAAAAGGATGTTAGCCGCCCTCGAGGGAAAGTTGCTAGTGGGAGACGCCGTTCGTTAAAAAATATGTCTCCCCTATCTTCCCGTAGCTGGGACAAAGACTGTTTGTCTGTTTGAAGGACGTTAGTTAACTAAACCTTAAGATTTATTACGGGCCCTCGGGCTAGCCGAACATGTACTGCGGAGACGCATCGACATCTGGCAATCATCTTACTTGAAGAATAGGGTCTGCGTGTGGCGAGCCACGGGACAGAAACCGTTGGAATGTTTACTGTCGCGTGTCGCCACGAATATTTCTTTTAAGGAGAGCTATAGAATTACTCCATACCTTGTTAGGCAAAACGTTCATCCCGTGACCGCGGCTACGTTCGGCGACTGACTGTCGCCTCGAGCCCAAGCTCATTATCACAATTCTCGAATAATTACAATCGGGTTGAATAACTACAATTGTTTGATTACAGCTATAGTAGACTCTAGGTTACAATGTTGCGGGGTTATCCAAAATTCCAAAGGCTCCGGTGTTCTTTTCATCTCCGACATATAAATTTATTTTTACGTTTGACTTCTTCTTCTCTTTTAATTTCGCTGTAGTAGTTTGCCGTTAGAACCGAAACTCAATTCGTTTACTACGATGGATTCTGTTACCACGATTTTCTTGCCTTTTGAGTTTAATTATCGAGGATGATTCTAACGATCCTCTCTGTGTGGGACTCGTGTGATTTCGCAAGCCTTGCCCAAAGACGGGTAATATTTTACCAACAGTGGGAGGAGGAATGCGAAGATCGATGGGTGTTTTCGATAATCCTTTGGTTAAATTTTCGAAGGGAAATTGTTCTGTTATTTCTCTCTTACAATCGCATGCAATGATGACAAGAATATCGGTTAATAGCAATGACGGTATTGTTCTTAATTTTCGATTGACCCCGACGATGGATGTATTTAATAGTCCTTTCTGTGCGGGACTTGTGTGATTTCGCAAGCCTTGCCCAAAGACGGGTAATATTTTACCAACAATGGGAGGAGGAATGCGAAGATCAGTGGATGTTTCAGTAGCTGAAAACACCGTTCGCACAAGCCGACACAGCGGACAACTCCTTTGTTTAAAGTTTAAACAATGGTTCTATCTTCAAAACCGTTCACGAAAATAAAACGAGATCGACGATAGGAAATTCTAATTCGATTCTCGTGGGCAACGAGATTATCAGAGAAGAAGGAAATTTTCAAAATTAATTTTCTTACCTTGAGGAGTAGGTGCTGTCTGGTGCCATTACCTCAGCTGCTCCGGTGGTCGTCGAAGTTTTTGTTGGGTTTATTACTTGAACTCGAATATAGTTTACTATCAACTCTTACTTCATTTATCTATTTCGATACAGACTGAACAATTTACTAACTGGATTAATACCGCAATTACAATGCGCGTTTGTGTCTAAACGATGAAATGAGGACTTCAAAGATAAAATTTTCTTTTACTTAGTCGCGGTTCTCTTTTCTTGACCGAGAAACTAAAGACCCCGAAACGCAAAATACTATACAAAATTTCTAAACGCAATGATGAGTGCAATAAAGAACGTAATACGAATGATCCGTAATAACAATGATCGCAAAGAATGAACACCAAATTAATGAGCCGTAAAGAATGAACGCTGCTCTATGTTGCTTCGCTTATTTATAATGCCATCCCCCACGGGGTGGTGGTCCGCTGGGAGTACGCTTCCGTGGGAATCGGGATGTTGCAGTTTGGGTTTCTTGGAATCGTACGTGACAAAATGTAAATTCCGTATTTCGACTTAGTTTTTATCGGTCCTGTGTTTCTGCTGAGCTAGCGTCTAGGAGATTTGAAGCATTCCACGCTGATCTAGTCCTTTCCGCGAGAGACTTCCACGTGCTGTACCGTGGGAATTACCGGTGTTTCTTCGGCGCGTGGAATTTCGTCGATTTTGACGGAAAATGGCCGTCATTTCCATCCCGTTGGAGATATTTCGACGTTTAAGCGCCCGCTGAACTCCATTTTACACTGCAAATGTAATGCCATGCCGTTTAAGCGTCGAGACAAGCAAAATAGCTCGCAAATCGCGAAGATTTCGTCGATTTTGACGAAAACTAACTGTCATTTTCTTCCCGTTGGAGGTATTTCGACGTTTAAGCGCTCGCTGAACTCCATTTTAGACTGCAAATGTAATGCCCTGCCGTTTAAGCGTCGAGACAAGCAAAATAGCTCGCAAATCGCGAACATTTCGTCGATTTTGATGAAATCTAACCGTCATTTCCTTCGCCTTGGAGATATTTCGACGTTTACGCGCTCCCTGAACTCCAAATTGCACGCCGAGTGTAATGCACTACCGTTTAAGCGTCGAAACAAGCAAAATAGCTCACAAATCGCGATGACTTCGTCGATTTTGGCGAAAAATAGCCGTCATTTCCTTCCCGCTGGAGATATTTCGACGTTTAGGCGCTCATTTCACTCCGTTTTACACTGCAAATGTAATGCACTATCGTATAAGCGTCGAAACGAGCAAAATAGCTCGCAAATCGCGATGATTTCGTCGATTTTGATGAAATCTGGCCGACATTTCCTTCCCGTTGGAGATATTTCGACGTTTAAGCGCTCATTTCACTCCGTTTTACACTGCAAATGTAATGCACTATCGTTTAAGCGTCGAAACAAGCAAAATAGCTCGCAAATCTCGATGATTTCGTCGATTTTGACGAAAAATGGCCGTCATCTCAATCCCGTTGGAGATATTTCGACGTTTGAGCGCTCGATGAACACCATTTTACACTGCAAATGCATTGCACTACCGTTTAAGCGTCGAAACAAGCAAAATAGCTCACAAATCGCGATGACTTCGTCGATTTTGGCGAAAAATAGCCGTCATTTCCTTCCCGCTGGAGATATTTCGACGTTTAAGCGCTCATTTCACTCCGTTTTTCACTGCAAATGTAATGCACTACCGTTTAAGCGTCGAAACAAGCAAAATAGCTCGTAAATTGCGATGATTTCGTCGATTTTGACGAAAAATAGCCGTCATTTCCTTCCCGTTGGAGATATTTCGACTTTAAGCGCTCATATCACTCCATTTTACGCGCCAAGTGTAATGCACTACCGTTTCAGCGTCGAAACAAGTGAAACTGGTCGCAAATCGCGATGATTTCGTCGATTTTGATGAAATCTGGCCGACATTTCCTTCCCGTTGGAGATATTTCGACGTTTAAGCGCCCATTTCACTCCGTTTTACACTGCAAATGTAATGCACTATCGTTTAAGCGTCGAAACAAGCAAAATAGCTCGCAAATCTCGATGATTTCGTCGATTTTGACGAAAAATGGCCGTCATCTCCTTCCCGTTGGAGATATTTCGACGTTTGAGCGCTCGATGAACACCATTTTACACTGCAAATGCATTGCACTACCGTTTAAGCGTCGAAACAAGCAAAATAGCTCACAAATCGCGATGACTTCGTCGATTTTGGCGAAAAATAGCCGTCATTTCCTTCCCGCTGGAGATATTTCGACGTTTAAGCGCTCATTTCACTCCGTTTTTCACTGCAAATGTAATGCACTACCGTTTAAGCGTCGAAACAAGCAAAATAGCTCGTAAATTGCGATGATTTCGTCGATTTTGACGAAAAATAGCCGTCATTTCCTTCCCGTTGGAGATATTTCGACTTTAAGCGCTCATATCACTCCATTTTACGCGCCAAGTGTAATGCACTACCGTTTCAGCGTCGAAACAAGCGAAACTGGTCGCAAATCGCGATGATTTCGTCGATTTTGATGAAATCTGGCCGACATTTCCTTCCCGTTGGAGATATTTCGACGTTTAAGCGCTCATTTCACTCCGTTTTACACTGCAAATGTAATGCACTATCGTTTAAGCGTCGAAACAAGCAAAATAGCTCGCAAATCTCGATGATTTCGTCGATTTTGACGAAAAATGGCCGTCATCTCCTTCCCGTTGGAGATATTTCGACGTTTGAGCGCTCGATGAACACCATTTTACACTGCAAATGCATTGCACTACCGTTTAAGCGTCGAAACAAGCAAAATAGCTCGCAAATCGCGAAGATTTCGTCGATTTTGACGAAAAATAGCCGTCATTTCCTTCCCGTTGGAGATATTTCGACGTTTAAGCGCTCATTTCACTCCGTTTTACACTGCAAATGTAATGCACTATCGTATAAGCGTCGAAACAAGCAAAATAGCTCGCAAATCGCGATGATTTCGTCGATTTTGATGAAATCTGGCCGACATTTCCTTCCCGTTGTAGATATTTCGACGTTTAAGCGCTCATTTCACTCCGTTTTACACTGCAAATGTAATGCACTATCGTTTAAGCGTCGAAACAAGCAAAATAGCTCGCAAATCTCGATGATTTCGTCGATTTTGACGAAAAATGGCCGTCATCTCAATCCCGTTGGAGATATTTCGACGTTTGAGCGCTCGATGAACACCATTTTACACTGCAAATGCATTGCACTACCGTTTAAGCGTCGAAACAAGCAAAATAGCTCGCAAATCGCGAAGATTTCGTCGATTTTGACGAAAACTAACTGTCATTTTCTTCCCGTTGGAGGTATTTCGACGTTTAAGCGCTCGCTAAACTCCATTTTAGACTGCAAATGTAATGCCCTGCCGTTTAAGCGTCGAAACAAGCAAAATAGCTCGTAAATTGCGATGATTTCGTCGATTTTGACGAAAAATAGCCGTCATTTCCTTCCCGTTGGAGATATTTCGACTTTAAGCGCTCATATCACTCCATTTTACGCGC
>NW_022884836.1:0-22126 GCF_011952205.1 Bombus bifarius | reverse complement strand
GAAATCTTCGCGATTTGCGAGCTATTTGGCTTGTTTCGACGTTTAAAAGTTAGTGCGTTGCATTTGCAGTGTAAAATGGAGTTCAACGAGGTCTTAAACGTCGAAATATCTCCAACGGGAAGGAAATGACAGTTAGTTATCGTCAAAATCGACGAAATCTTCGCGATTTGCCAGCTATTTTGCTTGTTTCGACGCTTAAATGGTAATGCATTGCATTTGCAGTGCAAAATGGAGTTGAACGAGCGCTTAAACGTCGAAATATCTCCAACGGGAAGGAAATGACAGTTAGTTTTCGTCAAAATCGACGAAATATTCGCGACTTGCTAGCTATTTTGCTTGTTTCGACTCTTAAACTGTAGTGCACTACATTTGCAGTGTAGAATGGAGTTCAACGAGCGCTTAGACGTCGAAATATCTAAAACGGGAAGGAAATGACAGTTGGTTTTCGTCAAAATCGACGAAATCTTCGCGATTTGCTAGTTATTTTGCTTGTTTCGACGCTTGAACGGTAGTGCATTGCATTTGCAGTGTAAAGAGCAGTTCAACGAGAGCTTAAACGTCGAAATATCTCCAACGGGAAGGAAATGACAGTTAGATTTCGTCCAAAAAATCGAAATCTCCGCGATTTGCGAGATATTTTGCCTGTTTCGACGCTTAAATGGTTGTGCATTGCATTAGCACTGTGAAATGGAGTTCAACGAGCGCTTAGACGTCGAAATATCTCCAACGGGAAGGAAATGACGGCTATTTTTCGGCCAAAAAATCGAAATCTCCGCGATTTGCGAGATATTTTGCTTGTTTCGACTCTTAAATGGTTGTGCATTGCATTAGCACTGTGAAATGGAGTTCAACGAGCGCTTAAACGTCGAAATATCTCCAACGGGAAGGAAGTGACGGCTATTTTTCTTCCAAATAATCGAAATCTTCGCGATTTGCGAGCTATTTGACTTGTTTCGACGTTTAAAAGTTAGTGCGTTGCATTTGCAGTGTAAAATGGAGTTCAACGAGCGCTTAAACGTCGAAATATCTCCAACGGGAAGGAAATGACAGTTAGATTTCGTCCAAAAAATCGAAATCTCCGCGATTTGCGAGATATTTTGCCTGTTTCGACGCTTAAATGGTTGTGCATTGCATTAACACTGTGAAATGGAGTTCAACGAGCGCTTAGACGTCGAAATATCTCCAACGGGAAGGAAATGACGGCTATTTTTCGTCCAAAAAATCGAAATCTCCGCGATTTGCGAGATATTTTGCTTGTTTCGACTCTTAAATGGTTGTGCATTGCATTAGCACTGTGAAATGGAGTTCAACGAGCGCTTAAACGTCGAAATATCTCCAACGGGAAGGAAGTGACGGCTATTTTTCTTCCAAATAATCGAAATCTTCGCGATTTGCGAGATATTTTGCTTGTTTCGACGCTTAAATGGTTGTGCATTGCATTAGCACTGTGAAATGGTGTTCAACGAGCGCTTAAACGTCGAAATATCTGCAACGGGAAGGAAATGACGGCTATTTTTCGTCCAAATAATCGAAATCTTCGCGATTTGCGAGATATTTTGCTTGTTTCGACGCTTAAATTGTTGTGCATTGCATTAGCACTGTGAAATGGAGTTCAACGAGCGCTTAAACGTCGAAATATCTCCAACGGGAAGGAAATGACGGCTATTTTTCGTCCAAAAAATCGAAATCTTCGCGATTTGCGAGATATTTTGCTTGTTTTGACGCTTAAATGGTTGTGCATTGCATTAGCACTGTGAAATGGAGTTCAACGAGCGCTTAAACGTCGAAATATCTCCAACGGGAAGGAAATGACGGCTATTTTTCGTCCAAATAATCGAAATCTTCGCGATTTGCGAGATATTTTGCTTGTTTCGACGCTTAAATGGTTGTGCATTGCATTAGCACTGTGAAATGGAGTTCAACGAGCGCTTAAACGTTGAAATATCTCCAACGGGAAGGTAATGACAGTTAGTTTTCTGCAAAATCGACGAAATCTTCGCGATTTGCGAGCTATTTGGCTTGTTTCGACGTTTAAAAGTTAGTGCGTTGCATTTGCAGTGTAAAATGGAGTTCAACGAGGTCTTAAACGTCGAAATATCTCCAACGGGAAGGAAATGACAGTTAGTTATCGTCAAAATCGACGAAATCTTCGCGATTTGCCAGCTATTTTGCTTGTTTCGACGCTTAAATGGTAATGCATTGCATTTGCAGTGCAAAATGGAGTTGAACGAGCGCTTAAACGTCGAAATATCTCCAACGGGAAGGAAATGACAGTTAGTTTTCGTCAAAATCGACGAAATATTCGCGACTTGCTAGCTATTTTGCTTGTTTCGACTCTTAAACTGTAGTGCACTACATTTGCAGTGTAGAATGGAGTTCAACGAGCGCTTAAACGTCGAAATATCTCCAACGGGATGGAAATGACAGTTAGTTTTCGTCAAAATCGACGAAATCGTCGCGATTTGCGAGCTATTTTGCTTGTTGCGACGCTTAAACGGTAGTGCATTGCATTTGCAGTGTAAAATGGAGTTCAACGAGCGCTTATATGTCGAAATATCTCCAACGAGACGGAAATGACAGTTAGTTTTCTTCAAAATCGACGAAATCATCGCGATTTGCGAGCTATTTTGCTTGTATCTACTCTTTTACGGTAGTGCATTACTTTTGCAGTGTAAAATGGAGTTCAACGAGCGCATAAACGTCGAAATATTTCAAACGGGATGGAAATGACAGTTAGTTTTCGTCAAAATCGACGAAATCGTCGCGGATTGCGAGCTATTTTGCTTGTTTCGACGCTTTAACGGTAGTGCATTGCATTTGCAGTCTAAGATGGAGTTCAACGAGCGCTTAAACGTCGAAATATTTCAAACGGGATAGAAATGACAGTTTGTTTTCGTCAAAATCGACGAAATCGTCGCGATTTGCGACCAGTTTCGCTTGATTCGACGCCCCAGCCGTAGTGCATTACCTTTGCAGTCTAAAATGGAGTTCAACGAGCGCTTAAACGTTGAAATATCTCCAACGGGAAGGTAATGACAGTTAGTTTTCTGCAAAATCGACGAAATCTTCGCGATTTGCGAGCTATTTGGCTTGTTTCGACGTTTAAAAGATAGTGCGTTGCATTTGCAGTGTAAAATGGAGTTCAACGAGCGCTTAAACGTCGAAATATCTCCAACGGGAAGGAAATGACGTCCAGTGTTACGCCATGCGGCTTGCCATAGATCATATTCTTAACCGTCGGTCGCGGCACTACAATGTCGCGGGCGGATCGTCGCGGCTGCCCGACAAACAAACATTGTAGTGGCAAGCGCATAGTTTATTAAGCAGGGCGACCTCCAGAAACTTCGATTCGTGGCCGTTATTTTATCCGGCGTAAAAGAATGTGGCGTGATCCGAACGGAGTGGGGGTCGCCTTCCAGAAAAAACGGAAAAAATCGAAAGGCGGGCAGAACGTTTCGAGAAGCCAAACAGTCAATACATATCTTATATCGCGCATTACGTAGTTACATTTCTTTTGTTGTTCCATTTATATCCTTCTAATTAATAAGTTGTTGAAATAAACGTTAATTTATTAGTGTTAACACAGTGCTATATTCATTAAACCACCTCTGTTGTCCTAAACGAAACAGGGGAACGACTATTTCGCGGCGTCGATTAACATAATCGTAGCGAGAATTTACAACTCTCGTTGACGTGCTATCTCGCGATCACGTCTTTCCGCGAACGGTCGTAACATTTGGTCCTTCGAGCCGGATCACGTGCCAGTGAAGAGTGCACTTACCAGTGACCACACAGTGCCACGTGACTTTATCAAAACCAGCAGCGGGAGCGGGAGCAACCACTACAGCGAAACCAGTGACGTCAGGCGCGTCACCTTCGAAGAAGCACATCCCATTGGCAAGGGAACGCAACCACGCAGCCTTCCGCCGCAGCTGGACAGTCATCAACGCAACGAATTTCACAACTTAACAATACAACCGAACGAGTGGCCGTCGGGAAGGAACAAGGCGTTCCTCACCAAACATACACGCGACCTCACGCCGCACGACAGTAAGGTAAGCTCGTTCCTTATTTCGACCATCTCCTATCCTCGGCAACGATGACGAGCGAAGACCAACTCATCTCCCTGCGTCGGAGACGAGGCTATTGTGGCGGCCGATTCACATACTTATCGACCCGACTGGATGAGTACGAGCAATCCGGGAGTCAGCAAAACTCCTTATTAACGAATTACGAGAAACAACTGACCGAAGTTGCGAGTCAATTCGAAGCGATCCAACTCGAATTAGAAGTATTGGACGAGGAGGAACAAGTGCGCGGCTTCGAAATAAGGGATCAGTACGTCGCGGTAGATACAAGGCTACAAAATCTTCTGAGGAACGCGCGAACAGCTTCGCCGTCGACATCCATAAACCCTCCAACCTGTGCATCATCCGCAAGTTTAAATCCGATATCCATTAAATTACCAGATCTTCGGCTCCCTACTTTTGACGGAAGCTTAGAAAAATGGAACACTTTTTATGACACCTTTTCCTCCACAATCGATAAAAATCCTAGTCTCACTGACATACAGAAATTCCATTACCTGCAGTCCGCCCTGCAAGGAGAAGCAGCCGATTGTTTAAACGCGTTACCCCTTAGCAATGTAAATTACAGTCAGGCTATAGCCGTTCTCAAGGAGAGTTTCGAATGTCCACGATACACAGCTTTCAGTCACTGCATGGCAATAATTGATTATCCAAAGATAACGAAGGAATCTCCAACGGAATTAAGGCGCTTAGTCCACACATTCAAACAACACATATATGCATTGAACAAATTAGGAGACTCCTACCCCGATACCAGTGCTGTGCTCACCAGCCTCATCCTCTCTAAAATACCACTGAGTATCCAAAAGCAATGGGAAATGACGCTGCCCAATAACGAGGTGCCTCCGTACATTCACTTACTAAACTTCCTAGAGAGATTAGCACGAAGCTCCAGACCGATCACCACGGTCAGACAAACAAGAGAATCACCGGAACAAACTACTCCGGTCCGTCAACGCGCATCACGAGGGCATGCACTTACGGCGACACAGGTTAATCCAACATGCCCCACCTGTCAAGGACCACACCCCATTTGGAAATGTGACACCTTCAAAACCAAATCCCTTCGCGAACGTATTCGGGAGGTCAAAAGAGCATCACTATGCGTCAACTGCCTCGGGAAAGGGCACACAACGCGGCATTGTTTCGCAGGATCATGTCGCGTATGCGGAGAACGACATCATACAATGCTGCACAGGACAAAACGCCATTCAGGGTCTCGTTCCAGCACGTCCAGCCCGAAATCTTCCCCATCAAATAGCCGATCCACAACACCTTCTTTGCCACCCTACGTATCACCCACTCGTTGCAAAAGGCACACAACAGACCACAGATCGGAAACACCACGAACAGCCGCGTCTCCAAGTCCACCGCCCATTGACAAACGAACACACAACCAATGACGCCGACGATCGACGACTCCGTTGATGACCGAACATATCAGACCAATAGCATCCGAATTACGGTTCAATGATCTAGTCCTCACAGCGCAGATTAACATTTTGAATGATAAACATCAACCAATCCGTTGTCGAGCGTTGCTCGACACCGGATCCAGTATGAATTTCATTACCGAGGAATTAGCAAAATCGCTAAAGATAAGGCAAAACAAATGTTCGGTCCCAATCGGAGCTCTAGATACCTTGACAACGACTTCTAAGCGACACATCACGGCCACGATCACTTCCACTGACGGTACATACACGCGGACATTAACGTTCCTTATCATTCCAACCATATCAACCTCAATTCCCAGCGAACCCATCGATCGTTCGACACTTGAGATACCAAAAAATCTCAAATTGGCCGATCCACGATTTCATTTACCAGCTCCGATAGATGTACTACTAAGCTCAGGTTCAACACTCGCGTCGATGTGTGTGGGACAAGTCAACCTCACGCAGCCAGACGAGCCTGGACTGCGTCTGCAAAAGACGCGATTCGGATGGGTAATCGGGGGGAGCCCAACTTCCCAAACCGCGACAAACATATTTCACACATCCACGACGACTTTACAAGCAGATCTCGCGCGGTTTTGGGAAATCGATGAAGGACCCTCAATTAAACATATCTCAGAGGCAGATCGACGATGCGAAGAACACTTCCAAATCCACACCCGACGCACCAGCGAAGGACGATACATCGTCGCTCTACCTTTCAACGATCAGCTTCAGTCACTCGGATCCTCTAAAACGCTGGCGAGTAAACGACTCGCCTCACTCAATCGCCGATTCCAGCACGACAAACGCTTCGAATCAGAATATCGAACGGTAATACAGGAATACCTGGCATTGGGACACATGACGAAGGTCAATGACAACCACTCCGACGATAACGGATACTATTTACCCCATCATGGCGTGACCAAAGCATCGAGTCAAACCACCAAACTCCGTGTAGTTTTCGACGGATCGGCACCAAGCACTACCGGAACCTCCTTAAACGGTACACTTCACACAGGACCCAAGTTACAGGAAGATCTATTTTGTATATTAATTAGATTCCGCGCTCATCAATACGTACTCACTGGCGACATCGAGAAAATGTATCGGCAATTCCTCGTACGACCGGAGGATCGGAAATATCAAAGGATATTATGGCGCAGCGCGAGTAGAGAAACAGAAACATATGAGCTTAACACCGTAACGTTCGGTTTATCCGCAGCCCCGTATCTAGCTATTCGGTGCCTCAAGCAACTGGCAGAGGACGAAGGACATCGATTTCCACGTACAGCACAGGTACTGCAGCGAGATTTCTACGTCGACGACGCTCTCACCGGAGCTGAAACGAAGGACGAAGCCCTCACGCTCAGAACAGAACTCACCAATTTACTTTAACTAGCCGGCTTAAACATACGAAAATGGGCGTCAAACGATAATGACTTATTACATGGACTTTCCTTAGAAGAAACAAATCACCAACATTTTTTGGGCGACTCGCAAACCTTGAAGACGCTGGGGGTGTTTTGGAATTCATCCGACGACTCCATTCTTTACTCGGTCGAAGTCAAACCCACGCCCTCCCGAATCACGAAACGAATCATCAGCTCGGAGATCGCAAAAATTTACGATCCGCTCGGTCTGCTCGCACCGGTGATTGTTCGGGCCAAGATGCTACTTCAACGAATATGGTCGTCGAAAATCGATTGGGATGAATCACTTCCGATCGAGTTACATACAGAGTGGGAAAGGTACTATGCCCAATTACCCTTATTAAACAATGTCAAGTTCCCACGCAAGGCAATAATCGAGTCCGCAATAGAAATTGAATTGCATGGTTTCTGCGATGCCAGCGGAAAGGCTTACGGAGCCTGTGTTTATCTCCGAACCCTTAACACCAACGGCCGTGTTTGGACCCAACTTTTAACCGCAAAATCGAAAGTCGCCCCGCTCAAGTACCAGACCATTCCTCGGCTCGAGCTGAGCGGAGCACTCCTTCTTACGTCCCTGATGTCGACAGTACAACAAGCCCTATCACACAAAATTACTCGAACTATCTATTGGACCGATTCCACTATCGTCCTCCATTGGCTCAATACATCACCTCACACCCTTAAAACATTCGTCGCTAACAGAGTCTCCGAAATTCAAACAAAAACCAGCATCCGCGATTGGCGCCACGTTCCTACCGACGACAATCCCGCGGACTTAATATCACGCGGCCAAACACCCGAAGAGTTTCTGCGCCCAACCATCTGGCAGCACGGTCCTGCATGGCTCTACCAGTCGGAAGGCTACTGGCCGACATGGGCGCTAACACCGCAAATTGAAGTACCGGAGCAGAAAGGGGCGATTTGTCTGTCCGCAAACCCCGCCGATTACAGTTTGTTGCAAAGATATTCATCCTGGCCCAAGTCGATACGAATCATAGCTCGTTGCCTCCATTGGAAACAGAAAAAGAACCGAGCGGCACCCCTAACCGTTACCGAATTACGCATAACGCACAATAAGCTGATAAAATTGTTGCAAAACATCCATTTCTTCGAGGAAATTCGTACACTCCAAAAAGATCGGAACGCGGCGATAAAGAGTAAACTCACGCGACTCAATCCGTTCATAGACAAGGAAGGAATATTGCGAGTCGGGGGTCGACTCAGTCATTCGTCGATGACCTTCGCCCAGAAACATCCCATAGTATTACCTAAGTCATCCGTTACAACACGCATCATAGAACACGAGCACAAGATCCACATGCATTCCGGAACGCAGGCTACGTTATACGCAGTAAGACAAAGATACTGGCCCGTCGACGGTCGAAATCAAGTATGGCGGGCGATCAAAGGCTGCGTCCGCTGCTGCCGCGCTACCACCGCCGGTAGAATACGTGATGGGTAATCTGCCGGAAGCGCGAGTAACGGAATCTCGCCCATTCACAAACGTCGGCGTCGATTACTGCGGGCCGTTCCACATCAAGGAAAAACGAGATCGTAACCGTCGTCAGATAAAGGTATACGTAGCCATTTTCGTATGCCTAGCGATTAAAGCGGTACACATCGAGCTCGTTGACGATCTCACTAGCGAAGCCTTCATCGCCGCTCTTTGCAGATTTATCGCTCGACGAGGGTATCGCTCCACCATCCATTCTGATAACGGCACCAACTTCAGAGGAGCAAGCAACGAATTACGAGAGCTTCACGATTTATTACAATCGGACGACCACAAAGAAAAAGTAACCGCATTTTTAGCCGACAAACAAATCGAATGGCGCTTCATTCCCCCTCATTCACCGCATTTCGGTGGGCTATGGGAAGCAGCGGTGAAGTCATTTAAACGCCACCTCAGGCGTGTAGCCGGCAACGAGTTACTCACCTCTGAACAATTGAATACTCTTATCATAGAAATAGAAGCAGTCCTCAATTCCCGCTCGCTAACTCCTATCTCCACCGATCCAAATGATCTCCTAGTCCTCACTCCCGGACATTTCCTCATTGGCGATTCACTAATGTGCTTACGTGATCGAGATTTCAGAGACATTCCATCGAACCGACTCTCCAGATGGCAGCATATCCAACAGCTTAAACAGCATTTTTGGAACCGCTGGCATAAGGAGTATTTGAACGAGCTAACCAACCGCAATAAGTGGAGCAAGGGTGGACACGGCATCCAAAAGGGCACAATCGTCATCCTCAGAGAGGACAACGGTCCCTCCATGCATTGGCCTCTGGGCCGAGTTATCAAGGTTCATCCAGGCGCCGATGGTGTCATCAGGACAGCTACAGTTCAGACGGCAAAGAGTATTTTGGATCGGGGCGTCAAAAGGCTTGTCCCACTGCCAATTTAACCCGATCTCGAGAAACCCGAACAACTAGCCTCCGAGACGAAATAAGATGGGAACTTCAACCACATCTCGCTAATTTGATCGGTACCCTCTCAACGGGGGGAGAATGTTACGCCATGCGGCTTGCCATAGATCATATTCTTAACCGTCGGTCGCGGCACTACAATGTCGCGGGCGGATCGTCGCGGCTGCCCGACAAACAAACATTGTAGTGGCAAGCGCATAGTTTATTAAGCAGGGCGACCTCCAGAAACTTCGATTCGTGGCCGTTATTTTATCCGGCGTAAAAGAATGTGGCGTGATCCGAACGTAGTGGGGGTCGCCTTCCAGAAAAAACGGAAAAAATCGAAAGGCGAGCAGAACGTTTCGAGAAGCCAAACTGTCAATACATATCTTATATCGCGCATTACGTAGTTACATTTCTTTTGTTGTTCCATTTATATCCTTCTAATTAATAAGTTGTTGAAATAAACGTTAATTTATTAGTGTTAACACAGTGCTATATTCATTAAACCACCTCTGTTGTCCTAAACGAAACAGGGGAACGACTATTTCGCGGCGTCGATTAACATAATCGTAGCGAGAATTTACAACTCTCGTTGACGTGCTATCTCGCGATCACGTCTTTCCGCGAACGGTCGTAACATCCAGATTTCATCAAAATCGACGAAATCGTCGCGATTTGCGAGCTATTTTGCTTGTTGCGACGTTTAAAAGTTAGTGCGTTGCATTTGCAGTGTAAAATGGAGTTCAACGAGCGCTTAAACGACGAAATATCTCCAACGGGAAGGAAATGACGGCTAGATTTCATCAAGATCGACGAAATCGTCGCGATTTGCGAGCTATTTTGCTTGTATCTACTCTTATACGGTAGTGCATTACATTTGCAGTGTAAAATGGAGTTCAACGAGCGCTTAAAGGTCGAAATATCTCAAACGGGAAGGAAATGACAGTTAGTTTTCGTCAAAATCGACGAAATCTTCGCGATTTGCGAGCTATTTTGCTTGTTACGACGCTTAAATGGTAGTGCATTGCATTTGCAGTGTAAAATGGAGTTCAACGAGCGCTTAGACGTCGAAATATCTAAAACGGGAAGGAAATGACAGTTGGTTTTCGTCAAAATCGACGAAATCTTCGCGATTTGCGAGTTATTTTGCTTGTTTCGACGCTTGAACGGTAGTGCATTGCATTTGTAGTGTAAAGTGGAGTACAACGAGCGCTTAAGCGTTGAAATATCTCCAACGGGAAGAAAATGACGGCTAGATTTCATCAAAATCGTCGAAATCTTCGCGATTTGCGAGCTATTTTGCTTGTTCCGACGCTTAAACGGTACTGCATCGCATTTGCAGTGTAAAATGGAGTTCAACGAGCGCTTAAACGTCGAAATATCACATACGGGAAGGAAATGACAGTTAGTTTTCGTCAAAATCGACGAAATCTTCGCGATTTGCGAGCTATTTTGCTTGTTTCGACGCGTTAGCGGTAGGGCATTGCATTTGCAGTGTAAAATGGAGTTCAACGAGCGCTTAAACGTCTAAATATCTCCAGCGGGAAGGAAATGACAGTTAGTTTTCGTCAAAATCGACGAAATCTTCGCGACTTGCTAGCTATTTTGCTTGTTTCGACTCTTAAACTGTAGTGCACTACATTTGCAGTGTAAAATGGAGTTCAACGAGCGCTTAAACGTCGAAATATCTCCAACGGGATGGAAATGACAGATAGTTTTCGTCAAAATTGACGAAATCGTCGCGATTTGCGAGCTATTTTGCTTGTTCCGACGCTTAAACGGTACTGCATCGCATTTGCAGTGTAGAATCGAGTTCAACGAGCGCTTAAAGGTCGAAATATCTCAAACGGGAAGGAAATGACAGTTAGTTTTTCCTCAAAATCGACAAAATCTTCGCGATTTGCGAGCTATTTGCTTGTTTCGACGCTTTAAAGGTAGTGCATTGCATTTGCAGTGCAAAATGGAGTTCAACGAGCGCTTAAACGTCGAAATATCTCAAACGGGAAGGAAATGACAGTTAGTTTTTGTCAAAATCGACGAAATCTTCGCGATTTGCGAGCTATATTGCTTGTTTCGACGCTTAAACGGTAGTGCATTATATTTGCAGTGTAAAATGGAGTTCAATGATCGCTTAGACCTCGAAATATCTCCAACGGGAAGTAAATGACGGTTAGTTTTCGTCAAAATCGACGAAATCTTCGCGATTTGCGAGCTATTTTGCTTGTTCCGACGCGCTAACGGTAAGGCATTGCATTTGCAGTGTAAAATGGAGTTCAACGAGCGCTTAAACGTTGAAATATCTCCAACGGGAAGGTAATGACAGTTAGTTTTCTGCAAAATCGACGAAATCTTCGCGATTTGCGAGCTATTTGGCTTGTATCTACTCTTTTACGGTAGTGCATTACTTTTGCAGTGTAAAATGGAGTTCAACGAGCGCTTAAACGTCGAAATATCACAAACGGGAAGTAAATGACAGTTAGTTTTCGTCAAAATCGACGAAATCTTCGCGATTTGCGAGATATTTTGCTTGTTCCGACGCGCTAACGGTAGGGCATTGCATTTGCAGTGTAAAATGGAGCTCAACGAGCGCTTAAACGTCGAATTATCTCAAACGGGATGGAAATGATAGTTAGTTTTCGTCAAAATCGACGAAATCGTCGCGATTTGCGAGCTATTTTGCTTGTTGCGACGCTTAAACGGTAGTGCATTGCATTTGCAGTGTAAAATGGAGTTCAACGAGCGCATAAACGTCGAAATATCTCCAACGAGACGGAAATGACAGTTAGTTTTCGTCAAAATCGACGAAATCATCGCGATTTGCGAGCTATTTTGAATGTATCTACTCTTTTACGGTGCATTACATTTGTAGTGTAAAATGGAGTTCAACGAGCGCTTAAACGTCGAAATATTTCAAACGGGATGGAAATGACAGTTAGTTTTCGTCAAAATCGACGAAATCGTCGCGATTTGCGAGCTATCTTGCTTGTTTCGACGCTTTAACGGTAGTGCATTGCATTTGCAGTCTAAGATGGAGTTCAACGAGCGCTTAAACGTCGAAATATTTCAAACGGGATAGAAATGACAGTTTGTTTTCGTCAAAATCGACGAAATCGTCGCGATTTGCGACCAGTTTCGCTTGTTTCGACGCCCAAGCCGTAGTGCATTACCTTTGCAGTGTAAAATGGAGTTCAACGAGCGCTTAAACGTTGAGATATCTCCAACGGGAAGGTAATGACAGTTAGTTTTCTGCAAAATCGACGAAATCTTCGCGATTTGCGAGCTATTTGGCTTGTTTCGACGTTTAAAAGTTAGTGCGTTGCATTTGCAGTGTAAAATGGAGTTCAACGAGCGCTTAAACGTCGAAATATCTCCAACGGGATGGAAATGACAGATAGTTTTCGTCAAAATTGACGAAATCGTCGCGATTTGCGAGCTATTTTGCTTGTTCCGACGCTTAAACGGTACTGCATCGCATTTGCAGTGTAGAATCGAGTTCAACGAGCGCTTAAAGGTCGAAATATCTCAAACGGGAAGGAAATGACAGTTAGTTTTTCCTCAAAATCGACAAAATCTTCGCGATTTGCGAGCTATTTGCTTGTTTCGACGCTTTAAAGGTAGTGCATTGCATTTGCAGTGCAAAATGGAGTTCAACGAGCGCTTAAACGTCGAAATATCTCAAACGGGAAGGAAATGACAGTTAGTTTTTGTCAAAATCGACGAAATCTTCGCGATTTGCGAGCTATATTGCTTGTTTCGACGCTTAAACGGTAGTGCATTATATTTGCAGTGTAAAATGGAGTTCAATGATCGCTTAGACCTCGAAATATCTCCAACGGGAAGTAAATGACGGTTAGTTTTCGTCAAAATCGACGAAATCTTCGCGATTTGCGAGCTATTTTGCTTGTTCCGACGCGCTAACGGTAGGGCATTGCATTTGCAGTGTAAAATGGAGCTCAACGAGCGCTTAAACGTTGAAATATCTCCAACGGGAAGGTAATGACAGTTAGTTTTCTGCAAAATCGACGAAATCTTCGCGATTTGCGAGCTATTTGGCTTGTATCTACTCTTTTACGGTAGTGCATTACTTTTGCAGTGTAAAATGGAGTTCAACGAGCGCTTAAACGTCGAAATATCACAAACGGGAAGTAAATGACAGTTAGTTTTCGTCAAAATCGACGAAATCTTCGCGATTTGCGAGATATTTTGCTTGTTCCGACGCGCTAACGGTAGGGCATTGCATTTGCAGTGTAAAATGGAGCTCAACGAGCGCTTAAACGTCGAATTATCTCAAACGGGATGGAAATGATAGTTAGTTTTCGTCAAAATCGACGAAATCGTCGCGATTTGCGAGCTATTTTGCTTGTTGCGACGCTTAAACGGTAGTGCATTGCATTTGCAGTGTAAAATGGAGTTCAACGAGCGCATAAACGTCGAAATATCTCCAACGAGACGGAAATGACAGTTAGTTTTCGTCAAAATCGACGAAATCATCGCGATTTGCGAGCTATTTTGATTGTATCTACTCTTTTACGGTGCATTACATTTGTAGTGTAAAATGGAGTTCAACGAGCGCTTAAACGTCGAAATATTTCAAACGGGATGGAAATGACAGTTAGTTTTCGTCAAAATCGACGAAATCGTCGCGATTTGCGAGCTATCTTGCTTGTTTCGACGCTTTAACGGTAGTGCATTGCATTTGCAGTCTAAGATGGAGTTCAACGAGCGCTTAAACGTCGAAATATTTCAAACGGGATAGAAATGACAGTTTGTTTTCGTCAAAATCGACGAAATCGTCGCGATTTGCGACCAGTTTCGCTTGTTTCGACGCCCAAGCCGTAGTGCATTACCTTTGCAGTGTAAAATGGAGTTCAACGAGCGCTTAAACGTTGAGATATCTCCAACGGGAAGGTAATGACAGTTAGTTTTCTGCAAAATCGACGAAATCTTCGCGATTTGCGAGCTATTTGGCTTGTTTCGACGTTTAAAAGTTAGTGCGTTGCATTTGCAGTGTAAAATGGAGTTCAACGAGCGCTTAAACGTCGAAACATCTCCAACGGGAAGGAAATGACGGCCAGATTTCGTCAAAATCGACGAAATCTTCGCGATTTGCGAGCTATTTTGCTTGTATCTACTCTTATACGGTAGTGCATTACATTTGCAGTGTAAAATGGAGTTCAACGAGCGCTTAAAGGTCGAAATATCTCAAACGGGAAGGAAATGACAGTTAGTTTTCGTCAAAATAAACGAAATCATCGCGATTTGCTAGCTATTTTGCTTGTATCTACTCTTTTACGGTAGTGCATTACTTTTGCAGTGTAAAATGGAGTTCAACGAGCGCTTAAACGTCGAAATATTTCAAACGGGATGGAAATGACAGTTAGTTTTCTGCAAAATCGACGAAATCTTCGCGATTTGCGAGCTATTTGGCTTGTTTCGACGTTTAAAAGTTAGTGCGTTGCATTTGCAGTCTAAAATGGAGTTCAACGAGCGCTTAAACGTTGAAATATCTCCAACGGGAAGGTAATGACAGTTAGTTTTCTGCAAAATCGACGAAATCTTCGCGATTTGCGAGCTATTTGGCTTGTTTCGACGTTTAAAAGATAGTGCGTTGCATTTGCAGTGTAAAATGGAGTTCAACGAGCGCTTAAACGTCGAAATATCTCCAACGGGAAGGAAATGACGGCCAGATTTCATCAAAATCGACGAAATCGTCGCGATTTGCGAGCTATTTTGCTTGTTGCGACGCTTAAACTGTAGTGCATTACATTTGCAGTGTAAAATGGAGTTCAACGAGCGCTTAAACATCGAAATATCTCCAACGGGAAGGAAATGACGGCTAGATTTCATCAAAATCGTCGAAATCTTCGCGATTTGCGAGCTATTTTGCTTGTTCCGCCGCTTAAACGGTACTGCATCGCATTTGCAGTGTAAAATGGAGTTCAACGAGCGCTTAAACGTCGAAATATCACAAACGGGAAGGAAATGGCAGTTAGTTTTCGTCAAAATCGACGAAATCTTCGCGATTTGCGAGCTATTTTGCTTGTTTCGACGCGTTAGCGGTAGGGCATTGCATTTGCAGTGTAAAATGGAGATCAACGAGGTCTTAAACGTCTAAATATCTCCAGCGGGAAGGAAATGACAGTTAGTTTTCGTTAAAATCGACGAAATCTTCGCGACTTGCTAGCTATTTTGCTTGTTTCGACTCTTAAACTGTAGTGCACTACATTTGCAGTGTAAAATGGAGTTCAACGAGCGCTTAAACGTCGAAATATCTCCAGCGGGATGGAAGTGACAGTTAGTTTTCGTCATAATTGACGAAATCGTCGCGATTTGCGAGATATTTTGCTTGTTGCGACGCTTAAACGGTAGTGCATTACATTTGCAGTGTAAAATGGAGTGAAATGAGCGCTTAAACGTCGAAATATCTCCAACGGGAAGGAAATGACGGCTAGATTTCGTCAAAATCGACGAAATCTTCGCGATTTGCGAGCTATTTTGCTTGTATCTACTCTTATACGGTAGTGCATTACATTCGCAGTGTAAAATGGAGTTCAATGAGCGCTTAAAGGTCGAAATATCTCAAACGGGAAGGAAATGACAGTTAGTTTTTCCTCAAAATCGACAAAATCTTCGCGATTTGAGAGCTATTTGCTTGTTTCGACGCTTTAAAGGTAGTGCATTGCATTTGCAGTGTAAAATGGAGTTCAACGAGCGCTTAAACGTCGAAATATCTCAAACGGGAAGGAAATGACAGTTAGTTTTTGTCAAAATCGACGAAATCTTCGCGATTTGCGAGCTATATTGCTTGTTCGACGCTTAAACGGTAGTGCATTATATTTGCAGTGTAAAATGGAGTTCAATGATCGCTTAGACCTCGAAATATCTCCAACGGGAAGTAAATGACGGTTAGTTTTCGTCAAAATCGACGAAATCTTCGCGATTTGCGACCAGTTTCGCTTGATTCGACGCCCAAGCCGTAGTGCATTACCTTTGCAGTCTAAAATGGAGTTCAACGAGCGCTTAAACGTTGAAATATCTCCAACGGGAAGGTAATGACAGTTAGTTTTCTGCAAAATCGACGAAATCTTCGCGATTTGCGAGCTATTTGGCTTGTTTCGACGTTTAAAAGTTAGTGCGTTGCATTTGCAGTGTAAAATGGAGTTCAACGAGGTCTTAAACGTCGAAATATCTCCAACGGGGAGTTAAATGACAGTTAGTTTTCGTCAAAATCGACGAAATCTTCGCGATTTGCCAGCTATTTTGCTTGTTTCGACGCTTAAATGGTAATGCATTGCATTTGCAGTGCAAAATGGAGTTGAACGAGCGCTTAAACGTCGAAATATCTCCAACGGGAAGGAAATGACAGTTAGTTTTCGTCAAAATCGACGAAATATTCGCGACTTGCTAGCTATTTTGCTTGTTTCGACTCATAAACTGTAGTGCACTACATTTGCAGTGTAGAATGGAGTTCAACGAGCGCTTAAACGTCGAAATATCTCCAACGGGATGGAAATGACAGTTAGTTTTCGTCAAAATCGACGAAATCGTCGCGATTTGCGAGCTATTTTGCTTGTTGCGACGCTTAAACGGTAGTGCATTGCATTTGCAGTGTAAAATGGAGTTCAACGAGCGCTTACACGTCGAAATATCTCCAACGAGACGGAAATGACAGTTAGTTTTCGTCAAAATCGACGAAATCGTCGCGATTTGCGAGCTATTTTGCTTGTTTCGACGCTTTAACGGTAGTGCATTGCATTTGCAGTCTAAGATGGAGTTCAACGAGCGCTTAAACGTCGAAATATTTCAAACGGGATAGAAATGACAGTTTGTTTTCGTCAAAATCGACGAAATCGTCGCGATTTGCGACCAGTTTCGCTTGATTCGACGCCCAAGCCGTAGTGCATTACCTTTGCAGTCTAAAATGGAGTTCAACGAGCGCTTAAACGTTGAAATATCTCCAACGGGAAGGTAATGACAGTTAGTTTTCTGCAAAATCGACGAAATCTTCGCGATTTGCGAGCTATTTGGCTTGTTTCGACGTTTAAAAGATAGTGCGTTGCATTTGCAGTGTAAAATGGAGTTCAACGAGCGCTTAAACGTCGAAATATCTCCAACGGGAAGGAAATGACGTCCAGATTTCATCAAAATCGACGAAATCGTCGCGATTTGCGAGCTATTTTGCTTGTTGCGACGTTTAAAAGTTAGGGCGTTGCATTTGCAGTGTAAAATGGAGTTCAACGAGCGCTTAAACGTCGAAATATCTCCAACGGGAAGGAAATGACGGCTAGATTTCATCAAGATCGACGAAATCGTCGCGATTTGCGAGCTATATTGCTTGTATCTACTCTTATACGGTAGTGCATTACATTTGCAGTGTAAAATGGAGTTCAACGAGCGCTTAAAGGTCGAAATATCTCAAACGGGAAGGAAATGACAGTCAGTTTTCGTCAAAATCGACGAAATCTCCGCGATTTGCGAGCTATTTTGCTTGTTACGACGCTTAAATGGTAGTGCATTGCATTTGCAGTGTAAAATGGAGTTCAACGAGCGCTTAGACGTCGAAATATCTAAAACGGGAAGGAAATGACAGTTGGTTTTCGTCAAAATCGACGAAATCTTCGCGATTTGCGAGTTATTTTGCTTGTTTCGACGCTTGAACGGTAGTGCATTGCATTTGTAGTGTAAAATGGAGTTCAACGAGCGCTTAAACGCGTCGAAATATCTCCAACGGATGGAAGTGACAGTTGAAGCTTTTCGTCAAAATAGACGAAATCATCGCGATTTGCGAGATATTTTGCTTTTGTTGCGACGCTTAACGGTAGTGCATTACATTTGCAGTGTAAAATGGAGTGAAATGAGCGCTTAAACGTCGTGAAATGAGTCTCCAACGGGAAGGAATGACGGCTAGATTTCGTCAAAATCGACGAAATCTTCGCGATTTGCGAGCCATATTTTGCTTGTATCTACTCTTATACGGTAGTGCATTACATTCGCAGTGTAAAATGGAGTTCAACGAGGGCTTAAAGGTCGAAATATCTCAAACGGGAAGGAAATGACTGTTAGTTTTTCCTCAAAATCGACAAAATCTTCGCGATTTGCGAGATATTTGCTTGTTTCGACGCTTTTAAGGTAGTGCATTGCATTTGCAGTGTAAAATGGAGTTCAACGAGCGCTTAAACGTCGAAATATCTCAAACGGGAAGGAAATGACAGTTAGTTTTTGTCAAAATCGACGAAATCTTCGCGATTTGCGAGCTATATTGCTTGTTTCGACGCTTAAACGGTAGTGCATTATATTTGCAGTGTAAAATGGAGTTCAATGATCGCTTAGACCTCGAAATATCTCCAACGGGAAGTAAATGACAGTTTGTTTTCGTCAAAATCGACGAAATCGTCGCGATTTGCGACCAGTTTCGCTTGTTTCGACGCCCAAGCCGTAGTGCATTACCTTTGCAGTGTAAAATGGAGCTCAACGAGCGCTTAAACGTTGAGATATCTCCAACGGGAAGGTAATGACAGTTAGTTTTCTGCAAAATCGACGAAATCTTCGCGATTTGCGAGCTATTTGGCTTGTTTCGACGTTTAAAAGTTAGTGCGTTGCATTTGCAGTGTAAAATGGAGTTCAACGAGCGCTTAAACGTCGAAATATCTCCAACGGGGAGTTAAATGACAGTTAGTTTTCGTCAAAATCGACGAAATCTTCGCGATTTGCCAGCTATTTTGCTTGTTTCGACGCTTAAATGGTAATGCATTGCATTTGCAGTGCAAAATGGAGTTGAACGAGCGCTTAAACGTCGAAATATCTCCAACGGGAAGGAAATGACAGTTAGTTTTCGTCAAAATCGACGAAATATTCGCGACTTGCTAGCTATTTTGCTTGTTTCGACTCATAAACTGTAGTGCACTACATTTGCAGTGTAGAATGGAGTTCAACGAGCGCTTAAACGTCGAAATATCTCCAACGGGATGGAAATGACAGTTAGTTTTCGTCAAAATCGACGAAATCGTCGCGATTTGCGAGCTATTTTGCTTGTTGCGACGCTTAAACGGTAGTGCATTGCATTTGCAGTGTAAAATGGAGTTCAACGAGCGCTTACACGTCGAAATATCTCCAACGAGACGGAAATGACAGTTAGTTTTCGTCAAAATCGACGAAATCATCGCGATTTGCGAGCTATTTTGCTTGTATCTACTCTTTTACGGTAGTGCATTACTTTTGCAGTGTAAAATGGAGTTCAACGAGCGCATAAACGTCGAAATATTTCAAACGGGATGGAAATGACAGTTAGTTTTCGTCAAAATCGACGAAATCGTCGCGATTTGCGAGCTATTTTGCTTGTTTCGACGCTTTAACGGTAGTGCATTGCATTTGCAGTCTAAGATGGAGTTCAACGAGCGCTTAAACGTCGAAATATTTCAAACGGGATAGAAATGACAGTTTGTTTTCGTCAAAATCGACGAAATCGTCGCGATTTGCGACCAGTTTCGCTTGATTCGACGCCCAAGCCGTAGTGCATTACCTTTGCAGTCTAAAATGGAGTTCAACGAGCGCTTAAACGTTGTAATATCTCCAACGGGAAGGTAATGACAGTTAGTTTTCTGCAAAATCGACGAAATCTTCGCGATTTGCGAGCTATTTGGCTTGTTTCGACGTTTAAAAGATAGTGCGTTGCATTTGCAGTGTAAAATGGAGTTCAACGAGCGCTTAAACGTCGAAATATCTCCAACGGGAAGGAAATGACGTCCAGATTTCATCAAAATCGACGAAATCGTCGCGATTTGCGAGCTATTTTGCTTGTTGCGACGTTTAAAAGTTAGGGCGTTGCATTTGCAGTGTAAAATGGAGTTCAACGAGCGCTTAAACGTCGAAATATCTCCAACGGGAAGGAAATGACGGCTAGATTTCATCAAGATCGACGAAATCGTCGCGATTTGCGAGCTATTTTGCTTGTATCTACTCTTATACGGTAGTGCATTACATTTGCAGTGTAAAATGGAGTTCAACGAGCGCTTAAAGGTCGAAATATCTCAAACGGGAAGGAAATGACAGTCAGTTTTCGTCAAAATCGACGAAATCTCCGCGATTTGCGAGCTATTTTGCTTGTTACGACGCTTAAATGGTAGTGCATTGCATTTGCAGTGTAAAATGGAGTTCAACGAGCGCTTAGACGTCGAAATATCTAAAACGGGAAGGAAATGACAGTTGGTTTTCGTCAAAATCGACGAAATCTTCGCGATTTGCGAGTTATTTTGCTTGTTTCGACGCTTGAACGGTAGTGCATTGCATTTGTAGTGTAAAGTGGAGTACAACGAGCGCTTAAGCGTCGAAATATCTCCAACGGGAAGAAAATGACGGCTAGATTTCATCAAAATCGTCGAAATCTTCGCGATTTGCGAGCTATTTTGCTTGTTCCGACGCGCTAACGGTAGGGCATTGCATTTGCAGTGTAAAATGGAGCTCAACGAGCGCTTAAACGTCGAAATATCTCAAACGAGATGGAAATGACAGTTAGTTTTCGTCAAAATCGACGAAATCGTCGCGATTTGCGAGCTATTTTGCTTGTTTCGACGCTTTAACGGTAGTGCATTGCATTTGCAGTCTAAGATGGAGTTCAACGAGCGCTTAAACGTCGAAATATCTCCAACGAGATGGAAATGACAGTTAGTTTTCGTCAAAATCGACGAAATCGTCGCGATTTGCGAGCTATTTTGCTTGTTGCGACGCTTAAACGGTAGTGCATTACATTTGCAGTGTAAAATGGAGTGAAAGGAGCGCTTAAACGTCGAAATATCTCCAACGGGAAGGAAATGACGGCTAGAATTCGACAAAATCGACGAAATCTTCGCGATTTGCGAGCTATTTTGCTTGTTGCGACGCTTAAACGGTAATGCATTACATTTGCAGTGTAAAATGGAGTGAAATGAGCGCTTAAACGTCGAAATATCTCCAGCGGGAAGGAAATGACGGCTAGAATTCTTCAAAAGCGACGAAATCTTCGCGATTTGCGAGCTATTTTGCTTGTATCTACTCTTATACGGTAGTGCATTACATTTGCAGTGTAAAATGGAGTTCAACAAGTGCTTAAAGGTCGAAATATCTCAAACGGGAAGGAAATGACAGTTAGTTTTTCCTCAAAATCGACAAAATCTTCGCGATTTGCGAGCTATTTTGCTTGTTTCGACGCTTTAAAGGTAGTGCATTGCATTTGCAGTGTAAAATGGAGTTCAACGAGCGCTTAAACGTCGAAATATCTCAAACGGGAAGGAAATGACAGTTAGTTTTTTTCAAAATCGACGAAATCTTCGCGATTTGCGAGCTATATTGCATGTTTCGACGCTTAAACGGTAGTGCATTATATTTGCAGTGTAAAATGGAGTTCAATGATCGCTTAGACCTAGAAATATCTCCAACGGGAAGTAAATGACAGTTAGTTTTCGTCAAAATCGACGAAATCTTCGCGATTTGCGAGATATTTTGCTTGTTCCGACGCGCTAACGGTAGGGCATTGCATTTGCAGTGTAAAATGGAGCTCAACGAGCGCTTAAACGTCGAATTATCTCAAACGGGATGGAAATGATAGTTAGTTTTCGTCAAAATCGACGAAATCGTCGCGATTTGCGAGCTATTTTGCTTGTTGCGACGCTTAAACGGTAGTGCATTGCATTTGCAGTGTAAAATGGAGTTCAACGAGCGCTTAAACGTCGAAATATCTCCAACGAGACGGAAATGACAGTTAGTTTTCGTCAAAATCGAC
>NW_022884835.1:0-39566 GCF_011952205.1 Bombus bifarius | reverse complement strand
TATAGTATTTGTCCAACGAAATATTGTAAAACTACATGCTGTACATAAAGGAACACTTCGATAATTCAAAGAACGATTACAAAACCATTATAACTAGCCATATTTCAATTTCTAGAATATCTTTCACATATAAAGGTGTTTGTCCAATGAAACATTGTGAAACTATAAACATACTATAAAACTGCTAATACATGTGTACTAATACTACCGTAAAACATACTATAGGTACAACAATACAATTTAAGAAATATACTTCAAACATCATAACTATATAGACTAACGTATATCAATTTCTAGAATATCTTTAACAAATTTCCTCCGACGAAACATCGTAAAACTAGGTGCCATGAACAAAGCAACACATTCGAACAACCATCGCAAAAACCCTCTAATTAGTCTTATTTCAATTCCTACAATGGCCCCCTACTCCTCAAAAGAACCTCAGAACTGCGGTTTTCCGTCTGCCGGTATTGTCCAACATCAATGTTAAGCCGAATGCAGAGATGACTAATGCCAAGGACGAGGCGCGTGCCTTCCCAACAGAGATCGTCCTTACTGTAACGAGGCGAATCGTTACTTTCATCACGGGTGTAGACCAGCTTTGCCAGAAAGACCAAGAGACGGACGAACAAGATCGTAACCTGTGGCTATCTGCATCTACGAACAAGCGCCGGTGCTTCTCGTCGATGGATTATCTACGACGATACGCCCGCCGTTGTTGTCTGGCCGTGTGGCGCCGAAACGCCATGGGGACGTGGACTTCCGGTATTGGCCAGCCGACAATTCTTCTACAAATTCCGTTCTGGACGAACAATTGTCATTATCTTGGTTGACTCGGCGGATTCTTCCTGCCTCTTCCTCGTTTCCCGATACGCGCGCCTGTGTTAGAGACAATGATCGACGTGGCGGGTTCGGTCGGTACCGTGATCGGTCAACGATTGGTAATTATCGGCTGATTACACGGAGCCAGAGTCACGCGTTAATTAAATGGTTACGCTGGCGGTGAGAATTGAGCTGAACGTATCTCACAGGTTCATGCAGCAGTTAACCGTGTTTTCTCTACGGCCTTGTTCGTGCGAGCTTCGGTGGCTTCCAATGTCGAATTTTATCGACGGAGATGCGTCAGCTAATTTACACGGAAAGTATTCGAACGATTATTCTGTAAAATTTGTAACACATACGTATGTAATGTTATATGGAACTCGTTGAAACTTCGTTGGTATTTTCATTAACATTAATATTTTATTGTCATATAATCTATCAGCAGTATAGCGGTAAAACTAGCTAATGGGGTTTTGTAAATTTTTTGTATAACACACATGACACAGTTGCCAACCCAATAACTAGAAAATAATAACTAGAGCTAATGAATCGTAGTTTATCTTCGGTCGAAACATTTATTAATTTTCTTTAATGTTAATATAATGGTCACATTAACAACTGAAGAGATGTTAGCAGGTTTAGTTCTATAACCTTCATCCGTTACACTTTGAAAACTAATTTAATGGTTGAGTAACTTTCCTCCATGGTATATTATTATTGTGTATTATATAAATTAAACAAGATAAGACAGTATAGTAATTAGAATACCTTTTTACGTCTTTATAGCGTACACAGTGTCAGTGGTAAATCATTTTACAAGTACATAGTAAGATTAAATATCCTGCACTTTCGCAATATATATTTAACCACTTTGAAATAATTAAAATGTAAGAGAAAGTAATAAATAGCAATAGTAATTTATGTTTCTATATATAATACGTACGTTGTACCAAGAAAAACGAAGTATTTAATTATCTTCCGCGTCGTGAAAGGCTTTTACGGAAGAATTATTTACAAAAAAAAAAGTTAGATAGTTCCGTAATGACGATGACACGCAGAATATAAAACGAAGTGATGTAGCGTGTTCTTTGTTTCTTTTTACGACTGAAAATTATTCTATGAAAATTGGACGTTATTACTATACACAATTTCCGCTTCCGCAATCGCTATCACACCGCGGTTTTATGCACACGATATAACATTTACTTCCTTAATACGCCACTGCACTAATTTCACTGCCCTCGTGTAAACAAACATAATCTTATACCACGTACAGTAATTTCAAAACGGAACGTCACAACTTTTTCGAAGCCGAAAGCATCATATTTATTTTGGAAAAAGGCATAAATAACTATGAGTCGAAAATGAAGCAAATAATAATTTGCACATTATCGTCCACACACTACTATAATGAAATACAGAGGATGAAACGCTGCGCGTATTAACCTTGAACATGTTCAGCAAATTATTTACAAGACGTGTACAACATACAAAACTGAAACAAAAACACCGATGAACTGATTCAGATTTTCCGAATCAAAGATACTTATTTCACGTAAGTTAGTATTGCAGTATCGTGGACGAAAGGGATATCGGGCGAACTATAAACAATGTCGTGAGAAAGCCGAAGTGCCGACAGGCCCAACAATGTATCGTCGGTCCTTCAATCGAACAGTTTCGCGGAAAAGGCCTGCGTGATCCTGGCCATGAGCGGTTGCGGAACACGTGCGCGGTGGGACTAAGACAAAAGACAAAGCATGCTAAGGGACAAAGACAAATTAACAGTCAGTGTTAGTTGAGAAGTCAGAGAGTGTTAGTTGAGAAGTCAGAGAGTGTAAATCGAGAAGTCAAGGAGTGCGAATTGCGTTGTCCAGAGTGTGTTGCTAGCGTTGTCGAGAGTGTGTGGTCCGCTTGAGAGAGGGCGTTGGATCCGTGGTGACGAGAGTTGCAAATTAACTATCTGGTTGTCTTAATTATAATACGTTATTGTGATTAGTTCACGTTAAGCAACCATCGTTAACCTAACCTCAACATCCGTTTAATCCATTTATTGTAAATAAACTAATTGTAGTAAAGATCGTACAGTATGAACCGAGAGAAAACCAATGTGCGAACCGATTTGCGTGCTATCAACGTCGCCTAGACACTGCTGTAGTGGAGTGCAAAGGGTTAAACGCTGCGGATATTAACCTTGCACTTCGTCAGCCAGTTATTCGACAGACGCGTAATCGACGTCGACGAACTGATTGATATTTTTGAAATCGCCAGTACTTATTTAATAGAAATGTCTACGAATCGAAAGAAAAGCAATTTGCGCTCTATTAATCTCGCCAAGACGTTGCTCTAGTCGAGTACAACGGGTTAAACGTTGCGGATATTAACCTTGAACTTTATCAGCGAATTACTCGTCGAGCAGATACGGCATACTGCGGACTGAACTGCGGGATTGATGAATTGATCGAGTTTTTAAAAAGTAGAAGCATTTGCTTCGTGTGAATGTCTATGAATTGAAACCAATTTGAACGTTATCAATATCGCTGAGACGCTGTCTGCAATGGAGCGCAAAGGTCTAAACTCTGCGGATATTAACCTTACACTTCGTCAGCAAATTATCAGACACTGTACGGTATACGAGATCGAATCGAAACGCCGATCAATCGATTGAGTTTTTTAATGACAGTACTTATTTTACGTGAACGTCCACGAATTGAAACCAGTTTGCAGGTTATCAATATCGCCATGGCGCTGCTATAGCGGAGCTTGAAGGTTTACACGCTGCGGATATTAACCTTCAACTTCACCAAACATATACGGCACATCGAACCTTGAACTTCATCAGCAAATTACTCAACGACGGAACACGGCATACTGAACCTTGAACTTCATCAGCAGAATACTCAGGAAACAGATACGGCGTACTGGTGGCTAAAATGACGAGTTGATGAATTGATCGAGGTTTTTTCACTCGAAGCTATTTATTTTTTAAACAGAAATTATTATGTTCGAAAAATATATTTAGGTTTATAAATTGGAACAAAATTGAACAATAATTTGCACACTATCAGTGTCTTCACACTAAGACACTGATAGGTGGAGAGTAAAGGGTTGAATGCTAGGGATATTAACCTTGAATTTCAGCGGCAAATTGCTCTACAAACACACATAGCATACTGAACCTTGAACTTCGTGAGAAAATGAGTGGTCAAGCAGGTATGGCGTAGTGGAGACTGAAACGGGAGATTGATGAATTGATTCAGTTTTTAAAAATCGGGACTTCGTCATTTACACTTTACAATTTGTCCAGCTGGACATTTGGTAAATTTTTCTAACCTAATTGCTAAGTAACATTGTGGATGGCTACCCCCAGCTGGATACTATCTTCCAGTTTGTCTAATTTAAGCACTCAAAGTTTTCTCTTTTATTATTATTATTATTATTATTATTTAATTTGTACTTTACAATTTGTCCAGCTGGACATTTGGTAAATTTTTCTAACCTAATTGCTAAATAACATTGCAGATGGCTACCCCCAGCTGGATACTATCTTCCAGTTTGTCTATTTTAAGCACTCAAAGTTTTCTCTTTTATTATTATTATTATTATTTAATTTGTACTTTACAATTTGTCCAGCTGGACATTTGGTAAATTTTTCTAACCTAATTGCTAAATAACATTGTGGATGGCTACCCCCAGCTGGATATTATCTTCGAGTTTGTTTATTTTAAGCAGTCAAAGTTTTCTCTTTTATTATTATTATTATTTAATTTGTACTTTACAATTTGTCCAGTTGGACATTTGGTAAATTTTTCTAACCTAATTGCTAAATAACATTGTGGATGGCTACCCCCAGCTGGATATTATCTTCGAGTTTGTCTATTTTAAGCAGTCAAAGTTTTCTCTTTTATTATTATTATTATTTAATTTGTACTTTACAATTTATCCAGCTGGACATTTGGTAAATTTTTCTAACCTAATTGCTAAATAACATTGCGGATGGCTACTCCCAGCGGGATACTATCTTCGAGTAGTCAAAGTGAACGCTCGAACTTGGTCAGAGAGTTACTCGACAAACGGGAACAACGTGTTGAGCCTCCAACTTCATCGGCAAATTACTCTCGGCAAACGTGTACGGTATACGAGACTGAAACGGATGGCTGACGAATTGATTAAGTTTTTCTACAATCGAAGGTATTTATTCTGCGACTTCATCGGCAAATTACTCGACAAACAGATACGGCGTACGGGACTGAAACGAGCGACCGATGCCACGAATAAGGAGAAAGAAAGAGGCACAGGTAGAAAAAGAGGACGTGGACAACTAGAACACGACTGAGAGAAGGGCACAATGTTAAGGTGAATAGGAGCGAGAGAACAAGGGGGAAGGATATCCGACTTACTAATTGCGACGACGTCGGTGGTCCGTAGACGCACCGCGGGCCATGACGAAAAGCGATATGGCCAGAGCAGAGACCGACCAAGGCCACGCCGTGATACATCTCCGTGGTTAACCCGAATCGAAATCATAAATCCAGCCAGGACCGGACGATTCGCAACGTTTCCCTCAAGGTAGTCTGCGTACGAAGTCGCGCTTGTTTGCCGTGGCCCAAGTTAACACTTTAACTGCCACGTTGGTCATATATGACCCGCCAGGGTTTCTCCTATGACGCCACGGTTGTCATTGGTAACCGGAGCGTTTGAACTTCTTCCAATTGTAAAAATTGCATGAAAATCGACAGTTAGGGAATTTTGAATATAACCGATAAATAGAAGATACTTTGAAATAAAAAGTGCCCCATTGAACAATTAAACATTTCTATTAGAACATCAATAAGAAGAAAATGAGAACAAATCTTGCATCCAACGGTGCACTATGTTAAAACACTTTAAACATAAATGTGGCTCATCAATACAATCTGGACAATAGGTGATCACCTGATATTAGTTGTCGTTCTTATCACTTGTTAACGTTTATCCTATAACTTAACTTAACTTGTATCCTATAATGTGTTATTCTGTTACTTATCAGGCTTGTATCCATTACCACCTAATGACAAAATCCGTAATCACTTAGTTGCCAACCCAATAGATATAGAAAAAGAAAGAAGAAAATTAGGTGGTTAATTCTGTTATTAATTGTTAAGGTTGACTGATAGAAGAACAAATTTCCAATAGAAAAATATATTGAAATAAATAAAGGTATAAGTATAAGTAGAATGTATCAGTTTATGCTGATGCAAATCCTTACTCTCTTAGTGTTACAATACAATAGAAAAATAGGGAGCACGTTCATATATTTATAGTAAAAGAACATTATCAAAAAAGTTAACCTTATAGCTTTAACTAAAGGTTACAAGGAACATAGATAGAAATCTACTTATTACTTCCTTTGTTCCTAATCCTTGTAACCCAAAACATAATTTATATTCAAGGGCACAATAATATGCACCCCTCCTTATTTAGAATATTTTTTTTCTCTAAATTCTATTTTCTGGGTGATAGCTGTCTTTTAAGGTCACGAATATATATAAATAAAGATTTATAGTTTTTCTTGAATTATTTCAACATTAGTAATTCTGAGTTCTGTCAGAATTCTGAACATCAACAAAGTTGCAATTAGGTTAAGAAAATGGCGTCAGCTGTTGCAAAGGATC
This sequence comes from Bombus bifarius, assembly GCF_011952205.1. NCBI lineage: Eukaryota > Metazoa > Arthropoda > Insecta > Hymenoptera > Apidae > Bombus > Bombus bifarius. The sequence continues at coordinate 33,093 of NW_022884835.1, read as the reverse complement.
GGTGAAAAATGAGAAATAAAGTGGAAGCATTGGAGAATCGATTAAAATTCACAGAATACAAACCGCACCGAATTGCGATTTTTTAAAACACAAACAAATAAATAGTTAATACTTGGAATAATAATTAATTACATTTATAGCTACTTATAACCTATAATAATAATATCCAACATATTTATCTATTTTTATTCATATTTGTTCCTATATTTACCAACTTTCAAGCTTGTACATTTACATTTAAGTAGCTCCATTACGAGGTTTCAGAATTTTCTAGCTCGTAGATTTACGTTCAACTAGTTCCATTACGAGGTTTCAGCACTTTCCTCGCCTCAGTGAGATGTAGTAGTTCACTAGTAGTCCACTGCTGCTGTACAGGTGTAGAGCTGTATTTTAACGAGATACTTGCCGCAGCATGGAAATTCTTATCAGGATGAATCTCCAAGTCTACGAGGCACTCAACAGAGAGGTGTAGCAGATAATCCAGGCTTCACGCTATTTTGTTCCACCGTGTACACACCATCTTTCCACGTTCAATTTTCCTTTCACTTTTCGCACATCCGATGAAGCTTCTCTCGTACAAGGTGCTCGTAGACCTTGCCTAAATGGGAAATAGAAGAACGAACAGGAGCAATTTGGAAGATGAACGACCCGACCTGCTTTTTGGAAAATTTTATCTGGTTAGGGGCTTTCTGATAAATAACTTCGAGTTAACAAAGAGATGAAATAAAATTATTTACCTGAATGTTAAACTTGCAAATTGATCGTTGCAATCTAAATAAAATATTGAAATAGATAACAATTCACAATTTGAAATTTGTAATTTGTAATTTTCAAAGTTTCTATGATATGTTACAAAATATACAAAACATACAAAATATGTACAAGCAAATGTCTATGTGGAGAGATACCTTTTTTAGTTTAGAAAAATATGAATTTGCATAAAGGTCAAATTCATATTTTTGTGAACTAAAAAATGGCATCTCTATACACAAAGATTTGTGTATCATCTTCTAAATATTCAGATATTCTGCTTTCATATTTTTTTGTATATTTTGCATATTAAATATATGTATACTGTATTTTCATAGATTTTCCATCAACGTTAAAGATTGTACAATTCTGATTTGGAAATATCTTCGAGTGAGATCCTGAGAGAAACAAGAAGAAGAATGTAAACGCTGTATCCTTATTCTTCCCAAATTCCTCGTTCTCAGCTACAAAATGGCACTCTCCCCTTCTCAACACACTTTATGCCCATAATCCGCGTCACAGACACGATGATTGCAGCCATTGTCGGGTATAACAAGACCCGACGCAAATTCAGTAGCTTTCTCCGAAGCTATCGGAACCATTTAACAGCTCGTGCCAACGAAAGCAAAGTGCAATTCACCGACAAAGAGACCTTTTGTCTGCCGTGAAAAATAGTAAACTTGGGCGCAGCGGGACGACTATTCTTCGGCGATTTCCAAAATGTCTGGAGAAGACGTTCCGCAGCTAATAATATCTTAACTGCAGCTAATATATCATGGCAACCCATTTTCTCATAATTACAGATGTAGCATGTTCAGTTAAAATGCATACACAGCATACATATTTCGCTTATCTTAGTCCCAGTGCGGATTTCGGGTCATTTTTGTCCTTACTTCAGAGTTGCGTTTGCCCCAGCAAAAATATCGAGCAAATTTCTACCAATATGCTTGTTTACCTTCTCCTGACATTGTATCAAAAACCAACTGTCGCTGTTCGAATTGTAGGTTAGGAATACAAGTATACAGTTACGTACAAAATTCTCAGCTCATTTTTGTCCGTTGTTTGGTTAGTGATGAAAACTGATGATCAGAATGAGATATCGGTTGCGATTTGTGAATTCCTAAAAAAACATAAATAATTAAAATACGTACTTAAGAATGTTAATGGTCTTGAAAAATGACTGAAAAGGTACCTCAAAGAGAATTTTCACTATTCCGATTAAATTTTGACGATTGTCCTAATGCAATTTCTCTCTCGCCGAAAGTAAGCGAAATATTAAATGAAACGTCCTGTACACAACGAGGTTATATCGAAGATTGGATATTGAAAATTATTAGGTTGTTCCAAGAGTTTCTTCCGTTTCATAAGGAAACAATAGATGCACAACGTATTGTAGCAATAGAACAAAATATATCGTACATGACTCGATAAAATAATACAGAACAAAAATGTGCAACTATTATCTTCTCATATTGTAGAACGAAAGAAACTTTCCGGACAACCCTAACCTAACAGTATTCGACTTCTACGTCATAACAAGAAACTATAATCAATTGAAATAACTTGGAAACTATATGCAAACGCGTACAACTGTTTCTTTACTCGTTTGCAAAGGTGTCTTTCCCTCACGAACATGTCTTTTATAACACCTTTATAGAAACGTGAAACCTAAACTGTCAAACGTTTATGTCTATTAATTATGTCTATTAATACAAGAAAATGCATCACACGTAATTTCCTTATAGAACGAAAGGAACTTTTCGGACAACCTAATACTCTTCTTCACGTTGCTTCCAAGAAGTTAATTACGAGCAGGTATCACGATAACCAGCTGGTTTTGATTTCGCCTGAAATGAATCCAGATAAATCTGGTTGCGTTCGTGTGGCGCGTAGGCTGTGCTTAATTTCATCTAGGAGAATTATCGCCACCTGGAAACGCGGTCTCGATGGTCCTTGTCCATTCAAGCAGAGGTCCTCGACAATGGCACATTGTGAGGCTGGCGAGTCGCCACCGTACTCGTATGTAAATGAGAAAAGAATTAAATATATATCTACCGAACGATAACTTTGTTTGAATTAGCATTGCTTGCCTCTATAAGTGTCGCGCCGCATCCAAGATACGCCAGCAGCTGCACGAGTATGTATATGGGTTCGCATGCTCGTTGCGGGTGAGTTTGACGGTGGTCTCGACACGCGATACCCGCGAGAAGTTTTGCCAATCGTTTCTTCGTCCTTGTCCTTCCATTCCACGATATTTTTCTCCTTCCAGTTATTTTGTAACAACGATCGAACGTGCGTAACGTTAGGCGCGTGGCTGCACAGTGATTCGATGCAGAATTTTGGGACGGCGGTGACGAATCAACTGAAAAATGTTGTTAGTGTTGAGGTTAACTGATAGAGCAATGAGTGGATGAATTTGCAAGAGAAAAATATATTGAAATAAGTATAGGTATAGTGCATGCTGGCCCAGATGCTTATTCTTACAGTGTTACACTACAGTAGAAGGTAATAGGTCATATATTTATAGCAAAGGAGCTTCCTGTTGAGGTTAACTGATAGAGCAACGAGTGGATGAATTTGTAACAGAAAAATACACTGAAATAAGTATAGGTACAAGTACAGGCATAGTTTATGCTGATCCAGATCCTCATTTTTTTAGTGTTACAATACAATAGAAGGTAATGGGTCATATATTTATAGCAAAGCAGCTTCTTGTTGAGGTTAACTGATAGAGCAACGAGTGGATGAATTTGTAACAGAAAAATACATTGAAATAGGTATAGGTACAAGTACAGGCATAGTTTATGCTGATCCAGATCCTCATTTTTTTAGTGTTACAATAGAGTAGAAGGTAATAGGTCATGTATTTATAGCAAAGGACTTTCTTGTTGAGGTTAACTGATAGAGCAACGAGTGGATGAATTTGTAACAGAAAAATGCATTGAAATAAGTATAGGTACAAGTACAGGTATAGTTTATGCTGATCCAGATCCTCACTTTTTTAGTGTTATAATACAATAGAAGGTAATAGGTCATATATTTATAGCAAAGGACTTCCCTGTTGAGGTTAACTGATAGAGCAACGAGTGGATGAATTTGTAAGAGCAAAATATATTGAAATAAGTATAGGTATAGTGTATGCTGATCCAAATCCTCACTCTTACAGTGTTACAGTACAATAGGAAGTTGATAAGAAGCATGATCATATATTTGTAGCAAAGGACATTAGCAGAAAGCTAACCTTGATGTGTAGCTCTAGCTGAAGGCTACAAGAAACAGCAATAGAAATCTACTTATAGCTCTTTCGTTCCTAGAGCTTGTAACCCAAGAACAAAATTTATATTCAAGGACACAGTTATATGGACCCCTCACTATTTTGGATTTCTTCTTTCTTTTTTTATTTCTTTCGACCAGGTCAGGGATACACGAAAGAAAAGGTGTAGAGTTTTTCCTCAAGTAATTACTTCATTAGCATACTGCGACAAGTATTGGGTCCTTCGGGGTTTTTGAAGAGGCAAAATCTTTCGACTGGTGGAGATTTCCGAGTAAAAGAGGGTCGACAGAGGAAAATTCCACATACAGAAGCTTCGTACAAGGACGTTCAGCTTTTCAGGCAGATAGCTTTTTAAGCTTCTTTTTGCAGCTCGTTTTGCTCAACGTACGTAAACGCCAAAGTTAAAGAGGCGGCGGACCATGGCAATTATGCGTTCGACCAACGAAAAACGATTAGCTCGCACGGATGTGCAGGTGGTCGGAGGACGAAGTAGCAGCAATTCTCCGAAATGAAATAGAAATATTCCAGCGTTTCAATTTAAAGGTGCAAAAATACAAAGAATACGTACAAGTTGAAAAAATCATATTTATCAAAATGTAGATGATTTTTACCATCTTCTTCCATTGTAGCTAGACAACAGATGTTGCAACAGACACGCGATACATCCATAAAGCGCAGCTCCAAGTGGCATAAAAATAACATAGCGCGGGGATTCGCGGTTTCAGCCGTGTCGAATTTCTCAAGCAGAAGCGCCATTACCAGCGGCCCCATAAAATAAGCTGCGGGATCGCGGCTCCGTACGACAAACCTCGTGGCAGCTCTAACCGAACAACCAGTTTAACCCAAGAGAAGGCAGACTCGCATTGTCTCCGTGCTCTCGTTCCGGCCGTTTTCCATCGTCCACGCACGGCTTTTGTCGACAGATCTGCGTAGGGGTGGAACGCGTAAAATACGACGAACAGGGGGGGGCAGGCATTGTTCCAAAGTTAGCCTCGCCGCGTGCAGCATGCACGAAATCCGCAAAGTCAGTAAATTTTCGTGAGCACTACCTGTTCAACCAGCGTGTATCCCTTGTATACTCTGTTTGCGTAGGATGCAGACCACCCAGGTCGTCTGACGCCTCTGCCGTATCCTCAACGGAATTGACTTAGCGGAATCCGGGGCGAGGGACGTAAGGACAGGGGACAACGAAAATGGAAAGAGAGAGAGGAGAAGGAGAGGGATAGGAAAGAGAGAGGGTCGGCTCGTATGTAAGCAACGAAGCCTTTAACCCGACCTGGTCCAGCACTTTATTTTTCATCTCATTGTCCGTCGACAGGATCACGACTCCCCACGTTGGCCATTGCAAAGCGAATGTGGGGCGCCTGCTCGCTTTGCCATTCGCTACGTTTTGCTGGCTTCTTGAAAACTACCTCGGCATCTATTTACTGTCGGATGATAACCGGCACGGTCCTTGGGAATAAAGGAATTCGAGTGAGAAATAAGCAGCGGACAAGCACGAGACTCGATGTCTTAGTTTTGAGAACTCGAGAAGCGACGAGTGTACGTTGCAACAGGTTAAACCTAACCTTGCTGATATTATCGATTTGTCGATTTTTGTTCGTATAGGAATTTGTATAAAGTTAGATTTTAGAAGGAAAGAAGCGACGATGAGTGTGCAATTTTGAGTGAAATTTGCTAACTGGTCGTTTGCTTGCTACCTGATCTGGTAGGTTAGTTCGATGGTTGTTAACAATGTTGAGATGTTCTGGGTTTTAGAATCTTTTTATGATTTTAGTTGGATATTTTAAATGACTGTCGTAGTCGCGAGAATTTGACGAAAGGTAATTTAAAATAATTTTTTTTTTTTATTTATTTGTTGAAATTACAATCAATTCTCGCGTTGAGAAAATTTAAAATAATGAAAATTTCTGCGTTTTGAATTTAGGTTCCTTGCGGAGGACAAGATCCGTAGGTAGAAAAATTAAAAATTCATAGCAATCTCCACTAGTAAATAACTGCTAATAGCGTTAAATTGTGCGAATAGTGTTCACCGGGTAAAACAATGTAAGTGGCATCAAGCGTTGCACATGTTGCAACACATGGACATTAAACATCGTCAATTTCAGAGTAACTCTTACTCGCAACATGAGAAAATATACTTTCGTAACAAAAGTAAAAAGAACACTTTGAACAAACATATTTCTTGTTTTTCAGACAGGTTCACACGGTATATGTGCTTCAACACACGCACACTAAATATCAGCAATTTCATAACAACTGTTGTTAGATATGCGTCTGTAGGAAAAGTAAACAGAACATTTTCAACGAATATATTTTTTCTTTTTTATACAGATATTTACTTAAATTGCTTGCAAATTTAAATCAATTTTTTTCATTCAACTTTCCCTACGACTAAGAGGCGGCACACACAATTCTATAAATTCCACATTCTGCAAATACAACTCTTTCTGCGAAATATACAATTTTCTCGTACACACAAGATCTTACAATAATGGAAACAAATTAAATTTCCAAAATGATTTCAAACCAGAGAAGGTTCTTCTCAATCCTAAGAAATTTAACATTTGACACAGCGTGTTGGCAACAAGTCTTCGATTCTGGTTGCTGAGGTTAACTGATAGAGCAACAAGTGGATAAATTTGTAATAAAAAAATATATTGAAATAAGTATAAGTATAGGTATAGTATATGCTGATCCAGATCCTCACTCTTTTAGTGTTACAATACAATAAAAGGTAATAGGCCAATTTTTATAGCAAAGGACTTTCCTGTTGAGGTTAACTGATAGAGCAAAGAATGGATGAATTTGTAATAGAAAAATACATTGAAATAAGTATAAGTATAAGTATAGTTTATGCTGATCCAGATCCTCACTCTTTTAGTGTTACAATACAATAGAAGGTAATAGGTCATATTTTTATAGCAAAGGAGTTTCCTGTTGAGGTTAACTGATGGAGCAACGAGTGGGTGAATTTGTAATAGGAAAATATATTGAAATAAGTACAGGTATAGTTTATGCTGATCGAGATCCTCACTCTTACAGTGTTACAATACAATAGGAAGCTGATAGAGAGCACGTTCATATATTTATAGCAAAGGACATTACCAAAAAGCTAACCTTGGTGTGTAGCTCTAGCTGAAGGTTACAAGAAACAGCAACAGAAATCTACTTATGTCTCTTTTGTTCCTAGAGCTTGTAACCCAAAAACAAAATTTATATTCAAGGGCACAGTAATATGGACCTTTCGTTATTTTGAATTTTCTTCACCAAATTCTATTCTCTTCGCAACAGCGGTCTCCAGGTCATGGATATACAAAAGTTATTCTTGAAGTAATTACTTCAACATTTCCTATGGATTAGAATGTAGTTTTAGTAATTAGAATATATTTTTTACTTATCATGGTGCGTCATCATACGTTCAACTATCAACTCGAATATTCTTTTCTTCTGTCTTCCTAACTCCAATAAAGAATTTAACAAATCAAAATGTTCTTCCCTTTTCATACATTAAAACATTGCTCAGGCTCACGATTCGTGCTCGTTAAGCTTCAGCATCCTCAACTTCGCACACTTGTCTTCTTTTTCTTCAATATAATAACAATTTCGTATAATATTTTTACACATCACCTTACATCCTGCATATATTTTCATCCATCTCATAAATTTCAGTTTACTTATTTTTAATTATTTGGTTGGCAACTAAGTGAATGCGGATTTTGTCATTACCACCTAACGACAAAATCCGCAATAACTTAGTTGCCAACGCAATCAGCTGTGGTTAACCGAGGCCGCCATTTTCCAAGCGAAAACGCACTCGAACCTCGAAACCCTTCTGCCCAGACGAAAGCCAACCAACCACCCTCGGCTTTATCGCTGCCGAGTCAAGTTTCTCCTTTTTCCATTTATATTTACACGTATTCAATGTGGTCTGTGTTGCAGCGATTTACATGGTCGTTAAAAAACGCTTACATCGTCGTGAGGCTGTTGGACGAGGCACGAGTCGAACACAAAGATCGAAAGGCAGTGAAAAAGAGAGAAAGAAGAATCCTAAGGAAAGAGAGCTAATACGCCGTAAGAAAAAGAGGCAGGAAAAGTGGGGAAAGAGAGGAATCACGGCGCGAAATTTCTACTTTGCGGCTGGTGTACGTGTTATACAGCAGAAGAAGATGAAAATGACCAAGGAGAAAGCATCTTATCTGTCTCGTGCATAAATACAGCAACATTGTCGTTGTAAAGTGGACACGGAACATACTTGTTACGTTGCTGGTCCGCGGCCACCGGCTGCACTCTCACCGCTTCGGTGCTAAGTAAAATGATATATTGCGGTTAAACGCGGCCCGCGATTCGTGTGCGTGCCTGTATCACCGGCCATATATACGTACACACGTTACACGTGGCCGTGTTTAATATCGAAACGGTGTTGGTGAGTGGGCCACCACGGTGGCTTGCTGGACCGCAACGAGCCGCGCTATTATAAGGGGCCGTCTCTACTTCGCACTTTACCTCGATCCGATACTTCGTTGCTCCCCTTTAACCCCTTCAACGGCTCTGACACATTACTCGAGCCGGGCGAATCGAACCAGGACAACGATTTCTTTTTCCTCTCTTTCTCTTTTTCTCTATCGTCTTCTTCGTTTTTCCACGGTGCCGCTTGTTATCCATTAATCAGCCGGCTCTTTCGTGAATTAGGGGGGATACGTTGTATCGCTTGTTCGCTCTCTTCGAGTCCTTCAGCGGGCTACGACGCGCTGAATAGCGTACGATAGGGCAGACGTGTAATACGATCTTAGCTGACGTTTCGTCGGACGAAGAGAGGAACGATAGGCAGGTGTGAGAAACGTTGACGATCGATCGGCTACACCAACGTAATTATCCGACGGTGATTAATAAACGTTGCGTTACTATCGCCTATTCGCTACGACCATCCACACTTTCTTTCGTTCGGCGCTGGCACGTGCAACACACGGCCTTGGCGGCTCCATGTCTATACGGGGTGTTCGAAAGATTCAATTTGCAGAGTTTAGAGAAAGTGAGGGGGGGGGGGGGGAGGGTTTACTTTGGTAAAGGGAAAATTGTTTGCTGATGGAATACGACAGCCTGAGTTATCTTTCGTTCTTTTCTCTTTTTCTTACAGTCGACGTTACGCGATTTTCGTATTGTACGATGAATTTTGTAATTTGCGAAACAAAGCGAACTTTACGTTGAGTTTATAATTTTTGTACACGTTAAAGATTACAAGTTGACGTTCAGTTCTTACGAGAAATACTGCTGAGTCTTAAGAGTCTTAAGAGAATTTTTCATTGTGGCTGTATGTTAGTATGAAAGTGAAGAAATAAAAAGAGTACACTAGCAGGGGAATGGATATATTCGAGTAGGATTTTTTATTTCTGTTTATCTTCCGCCTTTTGCGATCACTTCCATCTATTAAAGTTAGAGAAATTTACCAAATGTCCAGCTGGACAAATTGTGAAACAGAAATTAAAAATAAAAAGAAGAAACTTCCATCTAAGTTACAAGATAGGACAATAGAAAACTTAGACAAAAAGAAAAATAAAAAGAGAAGAAAACTGAACCAGAGAACGATAGACGTAAACTTACTCATAAACAAAAACAAAATAAATAAATTATAGAAATTATCATAAATTAGCCCAAACTCTGTTAGATAAACATACAACTAAAACTGAACCAGAGAACAATAGATGTAAACTTACTCATAAACAAAACACAATAAATAAATCATAGCAATGACTACAAATTAACTCAAACTCTGTTAGATAAACATACAACTGAAACTGAACCAGAGGACAATAGATGTAAACTTACTCATAAACAAAAACACAATAAATAGATTATAGTAATGATCATAAATTAGCCCAAACTCTGTTAGATAAACATACAACTGAAACTGAACCAGAGAACAATAGATGTAAACTTACTCATAAACAAAACCACATACACAATAAACAAATCATAGCAATGATCATAAATTAGCCCAAACTCTGTTACATACATATACAACTAAAACTGAACCAGAGGACAATAGATGTAAACTTACAATAAATAAATTACAGCAATGATCATAAATTAGCCCAAACTCTGTTACATACATAACAACTAAAACTGAACCAGAGGACAATAGATGTAAACTTACAATAAATAAATTACAGCAATGATCATAAATTAGCCCAAACTCTGTTACATAAACATACAACTACCTATAACAAAAACTGAACCAGAGAACAATAGATGTAAACATACTCATAAACAAAAACAAAATAAATAAATTATAGCAATGATCATAAATTAGCCCAAACTCTGTTACATACATATACAACTACCTATAACAAAAAGTGAACTAGAGAACAATAGACATAAACTTACTCACAAACAAAAACACATACACAATAAACAAGTCATAGCAATGATCATAAATTAGCTCAAACTCTGTTACATACACAAACAACCTACATCTGTCCTTATAATACAAGTTAATATTTACCTATGTTTACCTAATATTGTACATGTTATTCGACCATATATACACATGATATAGCAATTTTATAAAATATATAATTTTGCAGTAGTACAAGATGTCCCTTAACTAGCAGCTGCTCTCAAAGATTCTGCACATGAAAACAACAAAAACAGTTCATATGAACGTATTCGGCCTTGTTTACGTGTTACATTGAGCTTTACGTTCGTATAAGTCTACCGAACAATAGAAACAATATAAAAATCAACTCAGAATTCACCGAATGTCCAGCTGGACAAATTGTAAAGTACAAATTAAATAAAAAAAAAAAAAACTCGGTCTATCCATTTACTCTAAAAGAGGTCGCAACAGCTAACTGTAACTTAAAAGCCACTGTCTACCGGCTATTGATAATTCTCAAATCTCCCACCTTTGCAAACTGTTTTCAACCTCGCCAAAGTTAGTATCCGCTTCTCGCAAGGAGCAGCGTCGATTTATATAAGAGTACACCGTGTATATGAACGGCGACAGGCTAGCGAGTTCCGCGGCTACGTGTGCGTGTGCAAATCGTGCGTGCCAACTTCCGCGGTGTACCACCTGGGTGGTCCACGATCGAGGAATACGAGAATTAGATAGCTCGATAAGACGTACACGCATTTGTACGCACACCCCGTCGCTGTTACGTAGCTCGGCGACGTATCCGCTTGAAATCGTTAGCTGCCAGCCGATGGAAATACAGTACTAACGATGAATTGTGAGCCGTACGGCGGCGGAGCAGCGGCCCGAAGACCACAGCCCGAAATTATATAATTGAAATTTTATCTCGCAGCCGGATCCGAGCGTTCGAAACACTGTGTAAACGCCGCGACGCTTCTGTCGTATTTCTTCGTGGCGTAATTCCTTCGAGCGCGCGATTAATCATTCTGGAAATTTTATAGCGAGTATTTTCGGCCGAGAGGAGACACGTCGACTGGCGCGCTCGAGATTTAAATTAAGACGACGGCGCGTCGCTGCGATTCGCTCCATTTTTATTATTCTCAAACCTCGATCGCTGGTTACATGACGCGATCACGACGGTTTAGTGGAGGAAACGTTGACAGGTTTCCAGCGGTTGGCTGCTTCTGACGAGTATACTCGTCACGAAGAAATGGCAATATTCCCCGTTACCATGAGAAAGCAGAACAGTCATTTCGTTGTAGCTTGATTCTGTATTATAACATGTAGTCTGTGTTTGACGAGTATACTCGTCACGAAGAAATGGCAATATTCCCCGTTACCACGAGAAAGCAAAACAGTCATTTCGTTGTAGCTTGATTCTGTATTATAACATGTACTCTGTGCTTGACGAGTATACTCGTCATGAAGAAATGGCAATATTCCGCGTTACCATGAAAAAGCAAAACAGTCATTTCGTTGTAGCTTGATTCTGTATTATAACATGTACTCTGTGCTTGACGAGTATACTCGTCATGAAGAAATGGCAATATTCCGCGTTACCATGAAAAAGCAAAACAGTCATTTCGTTGTAGCTTGATTCTGTATTATAACATGTACTCTGTGCTTGACGAGTATACTCGTCACGAAGAAATGGCAATATTCCGCGTTACCATGAAAAAGCAAAACAGTCATTTCGTTGTAGCTTGATTCTGTATTATAACATGTACTCTGTGCTTGACGAGTATACTCGTCACGAAGAAATGGTAATATTCCGCGTTACCACGAGAAAGCAAAACAGTCATTTCGTTGTAACTTGATTCTGTATTATAACATGTACTCTGTGTTTGACGAGTATACTCGTCACGAAGAAATGGCAATATTCCCCGTTACCATGAAAAAGCAGAATAGTCATTTCGTTGTAACTTGATTCTGTATTATAACATGTACTCTGTGTTTGACGAGTATACTCGTCACGAAGAAATGGCAATATTCCGCGTTACCACGAGAAAGCAAAACAGTCATTTCGTTGTAACTTGATTCTGTATTATAACATGTACACTGTGTTTGACGAGTATACTCGTCGTCGCCTACTTTTTCCCACACATTTTACGCACACACTTTTCAAAGAAGTCATAACAACTAACTATTGGGTTGGAAATTAAGTGATTGCGGATTTTGTCAATAGAACCTAATGACAAAATCTTAGTTGCCAACCCTTTTTGTAGTGTAAATTAAAGTGCACCGATATGAAGATTTCTTATAAAAAACGTAAAGTAAGTGTGAAAATTAGAAAATGTTTTCATTTTATCATCCTATTGTACATAGCAATGGAAATGCTGTAGTACAGAATTTCAGAGCAATTTTCATTTGTAAATAACTATTAACTGGATTAGACTGCGTAAATAATGTTTATTACACACATGCTGCAACACATGCACACTGAACATCATCAATTTTATAACAATTGCAAATGTTTATGCAAATTATCTATGGACAAAAGGAGGATTAATGCTCACAGTGTCTGCAAATTTAAAGGAATAGCACATGATGTTTTTGATGACACTTACATCAAAAACCCGCTGGGGGTAGCCATCCACGTGTTATTTAACAATTAAGTTAGACAAATTGACCAAATGTCCAGCTGGGCACATTGTAAAGTACAAATTAAATAATAAAAAAAAAACAGTGTTTTCTACAAGAAGTCTTCAGATTTGTTTTAAATATACTGGTATAGTTTTATTGTTTCACTCTCTCTTGCTAGAAATAATCTTTCTTTGTCCAAAGATACCAGATATGGCATTTACTATTTATTTATTTAATTCATGAAACTTAATCTCTGTGATGCGGTATGAACTGGCTTTTGGTTTACATGTTTCTCTCAGTACTCTTACGGTATATCGTGTAGCATAATCCAACCTAACCCCAACACGGCACCTACCATCGTCATATACCGGAAATGTGAAAAAATGAAGAAGTTTGAGTTTGCAACGACAGAAGAAACTAGTACTTCAAATAGCAGTTCCGAAAGCAACCAATGTTTCCCCCAAATATTTTAACACGCTGTTTCGCAAAGGATTACAAAAACCCATGGTTTAGTGTAAAAAGAATACGTAATTTCTGGGAAGAAAATGAGAGACGCGCCTGGCAGCTACAAAACACCACCACTTCCACGTCAAACATACGTATCACGCGAAACACCACCGTAAACCATCTAATTTTCACCAATAAAATTCCCTTCTTCTCCCTGCTGTCCCTTTCAAATCGCTAACCTGACCCAATTTCGTGGAACGCTCTGTACAACAAGGTAAACAACAAACTCGTAATTCTACCGCTATTTAACCCTGCAGCGCACCTATGCGTACGACGTTGCAATTATGTCGCCGCAAATGAGCAGGTATCTACCGTCGCTCATACATTTTCAGCCAACGCGTGGCGCTCACCTCGTAAATCAATTTCATCGCGCGGCAAGTTAACGCGACGCGCGACATCTGCACATGCTTCGCTTAGATACGAGCCTATTAGGCAAATTTCGTGGCGAGCATGCTCGCCGACTGCAAATATCGCTCGGTCAGCGCCGAGCAGGATACCACTTCCGTCGTGGCGCGGCCGGGTGGTCGGCGCTTAACGCGGCCGACATGTTCCGCGCCTCCTTCTTCTCGCAAATTTTCGAAACGCGTTACAAGTCGCAGGAAACGTAGCCTGGCCGTCACCAGACCCTTGATAACAGAGAGAGCGGACACGGGCCGAATCGCCAATGGGACAGCCCGGGCCAGTTGCGTAAGTGGAAACCGGCCGATTCTCATTTTATTTATCTACCTTTGCTTCACTCAACAAGGGAATATCCTACCCGCGTAGAAACGATCGAATTAGGCAAATGCGTCAGACCGACAACGGCCTCCTACAAAACATTCTTTTCGCGGATGCAATTAATCTTGTCGATCCGCGTGAGTCGTATCGCGTTGGGCAGATAAAAGCACGTTAGCCTTCTTTCCGTTTCGTTGCCCGGTTGTTTCCTTTTTCTTGCTATGGTAATGCGACACGTATGTTCCTTGCTTGGTTATTATGTACGTTATTACGCACGGGTAAGGTTAGGCAGGTAATCGTAGTGATTCTACGTGAAAAAATGAGTCGAAGATTATTTTTTGTATTATTTATAGAAATTAATAAATAAAATATGCAAATTAAATAATAAACAAAAATAGCCGTGTCGTAAATCTAGTGTCACTTCCGATCTTCGTGAACGTGTTGTGAGAATCGTTCGGGATCCGGGCAAACGTCCGCTTTATTCTTTCATGATGCAGCTTATATTTTTTAATGGATTTTTTGAATCGTAAAAACTGTTACTAGTGAACAGCAAAATTTTTGGAAAAGCCGAAGAACGTAAATAAAATCATTAAATTTTCGATCGAATAAAAATTCGAGAAAATTTAGTTTGGTGAGAAAATTTCTCATAGGTATAATATTAATCATTTATATCAACGGTATTGTATACTACAATATTGCATATCATTATAGTATTATTGTTATATATTATCGACATATAGTATTATATATTGGACGTGCTTAGTATGATACGCTCATCACACGTTCTAACAGCAGAATATGACTTTAGATGGTACGCGATTGTTTTGCACGTGGGTAGAGCACGTGTGGCCCTTTTGTATTTCCGACTAGTCGCGAGCGACTACAAAACCCATTGTCGTATATGGCACAATTTCCATTCCTGCTGCCGCGACTCATCGCGACAGAAGAGGCGCGTGCGACTGCAAAGTAAATGTACGACATACACACGTGCCATTCCCACACCCAGAACAATCGCGCGAGACTGAACGTCATTTTGTTGCGAAAAGCGTCAGGAATCTCGACGAAGGACGCTTTAATATACAGTGCTATTAACTTACGACACTAAACTAATATATAATGTTATAGTTTATAATACATTCTTACTACAAATAATTAAAATTATAAAGATCTTAATATTTCACAGATACGCAAAATTACATTGTTTTATTTATGTTTCTTGGCTTCTGCAATATTTTTTTCTTCGATACTAACAGTTTTTCGGCATAAATAGATCAGTAACTTTTTATAAGAAATGCCATGACGGATTCATTAGCGTGTTAACACTAAGCTTGTTAGTTAACTAAAGCTTAACTAGGCCTAGTCAAGTGACGACTTGAAAATTTAATTTAACTTAATTTAATATCAAATTTCATTGAAAATCCCACATTCGTCGTTGCTTCCTTTTAAAAGGTGATTTGTCTAGTTACATCTAGTCGCAAATGGGAAACAGCTAGAAAAATGTACCGAATATCCAGCTGGACAAATTGTAAACTACAAATTAAATAAAAAATTAAAGTTACAAATTGAATAGAACAAGCCTCATCTCACGACAAATTGTTCATTCCGTCCAACCCATCACTACCGATTTCACCGATTCTTATCAGCATCCCATGTCACTGTCGAGTCTCGTGCGATCGTTACACGCACCGATGAAACAATGTTGCACCAATATCTTTTGCAGCTTGACGCAAAACGTTACTGTCGTTCGAACCAACCTATATAGGTGCTTGTACATACGCAGCCACCTTCTCTTCCGAGTAAAACTGAAGCGATGTAAACGATAGTCTCGTCACGGTCTCGTGACACTATCGAGCATCACGCAATCGTTGCATGCACGAGCGAGACAATGTTGAACCAATATCTTACAGCCTGACAGGGGACGTTATTGCCGGTTGAATCAACTGACGTATATACGTATGTAACTACTTAAGTGCTTTTTCCATCGAGCAAAGATGAGGAACGTAAATGATAGCCGTGAGCGGACTATGGATAGCGGATACGTAAGTCCATATTTACGACGAAGAGTACGCGCAACAGACTATATGCAGGAGAAAAATCTGCATAACATGAATTAAGGAAAGAACACGTAACTCAGCTTCGTACGCCGCATCCCCATTGACGTTACAATACTAATATTATCGCGGATACAAGTTAGCAAGTAGAAATTAATTTTCATGATAGACTAGCGATAGATCGATCGGAGTGGCATCGACACGCTAACCTGAACCGATATAACAAGCTGTTCGATGTCCGACAGAACAGATTGCAGGCAATCTATGGGATAACGAGAGAAAAAAAGTGATGGATTGATAGACTTGTGATACGCTGTTGCACGAATCTTAATGCATAGAAACTACATGGAAAGAAACGAGTTCTGCTGGTATCTTGCAGCCTCGTTAACGTCACAATGCCATTATCGTAGATAAAAATCTGTCACTAGAAAGTACGAATTAATTTCAATCACAGACTAGCAGCGCCCCTTGCATACCTTGTTGTAAACCGAAAGAAATGAGATCCGCCATAAGCGTTTCTTCCTATATCAACTTCTTTCTCTCTCTCTCTCTCTCTCTTTCTCTCTGTACCTGCTGATTCTTTTTTCTTTTCCTCTTCTTTCCCGTTCCCGATCGCATCTCATCGCTGCGCGATCCGCTTCAGCATTATAATTTCAAATGTACATCACACTGCGAGACGTATGCACGTTGCAAATACACGTTTGCAGGAGGGTCGAGGCGTGCCACGGCGACCAGTCCGTCTGCGTTAAATGCTCCAATTATTAATTTACCTCGCTCACAATGTCCGGCGTGTACGCAAAGACGAATGCAACGTGTTATTCCGTGCAGTGCACGTAATGACGTTCTCCGGCCGGCAGAACCCGCGCTCATCTTTCTCTTCCACTTGTTGCTTGTCTCTGGCTGCCATCTTCGCGTTTTCGACGGTATTAACCGAGACCACGTGGTTGCCTTCGGCTACGCTGCAACAGGACCACGTTTTTTCGCCCTAAACATCGGTTGCCAAACGTCGCGTCGCACGGAAAATCTGCGCCAGCTCCAAGGACGTTTTCGTTCGACAGATATCGTCGCCAGACAGTAAACGATTTTGTATCTTTCTTTTCTATTATTATTTAATTTGTATCTTATAATTTGTCCAGCTGGACATTTGGTAAATTTTTCTAGCTTAAGTTTGTATCTTGACGATCTAAGAAATTGAATATTGTTTCGACGATAATAATAAATAACAATAAAAATAGCTTTTAGTATTTGGTATTTCTCGTCACAACTTCAATATTAAATATCAAACAGCAGGTTTCATTATTTAATTTGTACCTTACAATTTGTGCAGCTGGACATTTGGTAAATTTTTCTAGCTTAAGTTTGTATCTTGACGGCCTAAGAAATTGAATCTCGCTTCGACGATAATAATAAATAATAGTAAACAGTTTCTAATGTTTGGTATTTCTCGCCACAACTTCAATATTAAATATCAAACAGCAGGTTTCATTATTTAATTTGTACTTTACAATTTGTCCAGCTGGACATTCGGTAAATGGCAGCACAAATATTATTTGGTATCGTTTGGTATTTTTACTGTTTATAATATCATCAACGCGAAACAAGAAGAAGGTTACGTTACCGTAATGTTCCCTGTGGGAATAAAAGCAGAGTAAGCGGAAATTAGTTTTTGCTATTTATATTACTGTACTCTCATAGAAAGAAGACTAAAAAGAAAACATCCCACTAACCTCACTAAAGAAATAAAATAGTCAAACTCGAAGATGGTATTCTGCTGGGGATAGCCATCCACATGTTATTTAGCAATTAAGTTAGAAAAATTTACCAAAGGTTCAGCTGGACAAATTGTAAAGTACAAATTAAATAAAAAGGAAAAAAAAACATTACTTTCAAGGAAAGACAAGGTAAGACGTGAGATTCCCGGTAACTTTTTGCTGTGCAAATAAAAGCAGAATTAAACGTTCGAAAGTATCCCGCATCGAATAATAAATTGACTGAAATTAGCGAAATTGAAACTTGGATAGTTTAATCTGCACGAATAGCATGCAAGTACAAAGTTTCTCTTTGTCCACAGGCAACCCATTTTGCCCGTATTATTTTATTCAACAAAGAATGCAAAATATCTCTTTTTCAACAATTACACCGATAATAACCTATAATTTATCTTTCCAACTAATTATAGATCTGCTCTGCCATATACCAACGTTTCATTATGTTTCTCTTTCCCTTCGAATTATCAGAGACACGTGGTTTCACGGACACGTACATCCCTTTCCGACCCGATCGTCAACCTTATAATCAAACGCACGTCCTTCCTCGTCTACCGATCATGCTTTACTTTCCATCATTTAAAATGCACTTACACGCGAGACCAAACGAACAGAGAATTTATTGCGACTCGAATGATTCTCGTTCCGTGTTGAGCGGTACACTGGCCCTCCCATCTTGCGGAGCCTCATTAAAGCTTATTAAATGATTTTCCGGGCCAATTTCATTCAATTACATCGGCGTGTACGGCACGGTAATTAACTTATCCGATTTTTAGACGCCGTGTATCTCGACTTTTCGCAAATTGTCGTAAATCACGGACTTCCTTTCCATCCTCTTCTCCAACTCGAAAACGCACACGTTCGTTTCATGAGACTCGAAAATGGTGTCCGGCTGGGGTTAGCCATCCACGTGTTATTCAGTAATTAGGTTAGAAAAATTGACCAAATGTCCAGCTGGACAAATTGTAAAGTACAAATTAAATAATAATAATAGAAAAAAAGAAATAACTTTCATTGCTTAAAATAGACAAACTCAAAGGTGGTAACCCGCTGGGGTTAACCATCCACGTGTTATTCAGCAATTAGGTTAGAAAAATTTACCAAATGTCCAGCTGGACAAATTGTAAAGTACAAATTAAATAATAATAATAAAAAAAAGAAAAAACTTTCACTGTTTAAAATAGACAAACTCAAAGGTGGTATCCCGCTGGGGTTAGCCATCCACGTGTTATTCAGTAATTAGGTTAGAAAAATTTACCAAATGTCCAGCTGGACAAATTGTAAAGTACAAATTAAATAATAATAATAAAAAAAAGAAAAAACTTTCACTGTTTAAAATAGACAAACTCAAAGGTGGTATTCCGCTGGGGTTAGCCATCCACATGTTATTCAGCAATTTTTTTTTTTTATTTAGTTGTTTACATTCACAATTTGTCCGATTTGGACATTTGGTAGAATTTTCTGGCTGAAAATTCAGCAATTAGGTTAGAAAAATTGAGCAAAATTCCAGCTGGACAAATCGTAAAGTGGAAATTAAATAATAAAAAAAAAGATTTCATGAAAAATGAGGCAGAGTAACAGAAATAGTTCTCTCTCTCCCTCTCCCTCTCTCTTTTGTGTAGTCGTAAGATCCTTTTTTGTGGCACGTAAACATCCCTGAACCGCCTCGTGGGATCGATCGGTAAATAAAATAAAATCCCCGGGGAATTTCATGGAAACGTTCTCGTTAGACTGTGGCTGCGTTCCTGGCACGTTTACAAAACACCACCGATCACTGTCATTCAAATCCTATCGGACTTCCTGTCGCGACCACTCGTTCTTTCTCGTCGGTTTGCTTCTGTCGTTGGACTGCGGATGTTTGTGCGTTTATGTGACATCTAAAGATGCTTATGATACAATACGTATACAGGGTGGTCCGTGCAACTGTTTCATGTTATAACTTGGTGTAGCTACAGGAAAATGATGAACGATCGGAAGAGCGCTACATCCGTAGGATCGTGTCTTTTTTAGAAATGCAATGGCGCATGTGAAATTAGAAACGCCGCTAGTTGGACGACAACAAATGCAAAGGAATTGCTCGTTTCCAGAGTCTTCTGTAACACCTTCTACATGTTTTTATTTTCGTAGAAAAATTTGTATAGAATTTTATATTTCTGTGTGTCTATTTTACATATTTCTGTTTATTTCTATTTTTCTAATTGCGTTCACAAAAATATGGATTTTTATAAACAGTCGCGAGTTACTTTTCGCTTGTGCAATTTTTGGGAAAATTTTAATTTCATTTTGTTGCGATTATTCCGAGCGAAGCTTGTGATAGGATAACGTGGCCCTGCTACACTGATTTTATTTGACATTTTGTTGCTGATGATTCACGGTTACGAGCTGGATGGATGGAGAGTCACGCAATTAGCAATTAGGACGAGTCCTGTCTCCTGCTTCGCGCGGATAAAAACACTGGCCGAGGAAAGAGATAAATGGTATAACAGGATTTATCTTCCTCTGACGACACTTCCCTTTGCAAGTATAACGATGCACCTGCAACTGCTAATGAACAACAGTAATAACAATAGAAACACCAACGTGTGAGTTGTTTCACTGCGTTGGCATAAGAATTATTTTTGCAAATACAACGATGCACCTGCAACTGCTAATAAACAACAGCAATAACAATAGAAACACCAACGTGTGAGTTGTTTCACAACGTTGGTATAAGAATTATTTTTGCAAATACAACGATGCACCTGCAACTGCTAATGAACAACAGTAATAACAATAGAAACACCAACGTGTGAGTTGTTTCACTGCGTTGGCATAAGAATTATGTTTGCAAATACAACGATGCACCTGCAACTGCTAATGAACAACAGTAATAACAATAGAAACACCAACGTGTGAGTTGTTTCACTGCGTTGGCATAAGAATTATGTTTGCAAGTACAACGATGCACCTGCAACTGCTAATGAACAACAGTAATAACAATAGAAACACCAACGTATGAGTTGTTTCACTACGTTGATATGAGAATTATTTTTGCAAGTACAACGATGCACCTGCAACTGCTAATGAACAACAGTAGTAACAATAGAAACCGCAACGTGTAAGTTGTTTCACTACGTTGATATAGAACATATATATACAACATAGACAATCGTTCATTTATTCACAGATTATCGACACTCAATTTAGACCGAGTTACTTAATTTCACGACGTTTAATATTATTTTGTATTCTTGTATTTTATATACAACGATTAAAATATTGAAATTCAGGATCGACGTTCCGAAAGTTTAGAAAACATGTTGCACGTGCTTTCGAGTAAAATCAAAATAATAAATTACGATATTTACTAACGATAAGTGTACAAATGATGTACTTACATTCCATTTCCTTAAAATCACGTTCATGAAAATATGAGTTTGTATAAATTTGCATACCAGTCTATCGTGTTGGCAACTAAGTGATTGCGGATTTTGTCATTAGGTGGTATTGATAACATCCGCAATCACTTAGTTGCCAATAGTTACTATGAAGTTATTAAAGAAACGTGTCCAATTCTTTATACTGAAATAAGAATTGAAACGATTAGTCTACGCGAATCTACTTTTCCTAACAGCATAATTTCGCGAACACCGAAGAACGAATGCATACGAGGAAAATTTAAAGGAGGAAATTTAATTCATCGGTAGTCAACGTGATCGTCAATGATTGTTATCTCTGGAATGGGGCGTGAAATGTTGATAGTTTATTTAGTAACTAACGGTATTATCGTTTCTTATGTCATCGTACGTCGCATTACGAGTAATTTGCAAATTATTATGCGGAATCTACTGTACACGGTGGCCATAAAAATGCTCTTATAAACAGGTCATTTTCAACCAGCCGCACTGCAATTTTCTGCTAATCGCCTTATTATCAAATTACATATAACGTACTGGCAACTCGTGCATTAAAATTTCAATGTGCAAGTGTATAATCAGAGTTTATATTGTCGTGACTGCCCTTACGACGATAAAATCGCCAATACGTTTGGCTTAAATAACAAAAACCCTACTGTGTTGATGCTGTCACAATTGCTGCACTCGAAACAAAGAAACCACGAAACTTCATTGATATCTGCACATGATATTTCCACACTATCTGTTGATTTATCTTTCTCCCCGTACAATTCTGTATATACCTCGTTCATATTCACGTTGTCGTACTAATTGCCAAACAAGCGTCGTACTAATTGCGTGAGTGAAGATTTATGTCCACTACTCTGCACAAGCACTTCGATACTCGTGCGATCCAAACGAAACACTGATATTTTTAATACACTTTCAACACTACGATAGAAGAATGTTTCTCTATGTTTACCTCTTGCCATAGATTTTTTTTTTATTATTTAATTTATACTTTACGATTTGTCCAGCTGGACATTTGGTAAATTGTTCTAACTTAATTGGTAAGTAACACGTGGATCGCTACCCCCAATGAGATACCATCTTCGAATTTGATTGTTTTATTTCTTTAGTGAGGTGAGTGTTTGTTTGTTAGGTTATGTCCTTTGTGAGATCTGTTGGGTGTCATGCCATAGATGGGATCAAATTTTCTGTTAAATTAAAACTGAAACGAGTAATAATCATCTGTGATGAATAGCTGACGTTAACAACATCGAACAGACTTAACTCAAATTCATTTAACTTAGATATCTGTAGAAACAATTTCCATTAACCTTCAATCATCGCTTGTTTATTTATTCCAACTACCTGCCATATACTATAACGTACTAGTTACATGATACTCGAATTTCTGTTTTACCCTCTGTTGGAACACTCGTTAGGAATTGAATGTCCAAAAACGCTCGAACACGTGTTTGTTTATCTTCAATGAGTAGTTCGCTTGTCGAATTTCACGTGACTAATCCCGGCAACTCGAGAGATATGATTGTCCTTTAAAAAAAAAGTGTCGCCCCTTTTTTACCCTTCCCAGGATTCGTATTTGCAAAAATGTTATGTTACCCCACGCCTACGTCATAAAACATGTTCCGTTCAAATTTCACGTTTCTAGGTACAGCGGTTTGGACTGTGCGTTGGCAAGTAAATCGGTGGGTTGTGCACTGTACACTCTGTTGCTCAGTTACACTTGTTAACTAACGTTGTACACTGGATTCGTTTTACGCCAATGCAAATCGCGTAAATAAAGCCTGTTAGTGCAAATGAAAAAATATGTACACATACGATGACTAGCATCAACGTGATGTACCTTTATCCTCATCCTGTACAACACTGACGCGTTTGAACATGGCCGAGCAAATTACTGTACACACTTGTTGCTCTCAAAACTTCTAGCCTACTGTATATATACACTGGTATATACAACATATATACAGGTGTACAAAATGCTGCGTAAGCGCAGCCGCCAATTCTTCGCAGTGTGTCGTAACTGACATTGTTCCTCTGGAAATCACAGCGAAATGGGCATCGCGTTTAAGTTCAAGAGTTTTATTCGAAGCATTAGCTTGTCCAAAAAGTGTCTTCTTTTTACAAACATGTCTTCTACAACAACGCATCTTTACGAAAGCTAATCTGTCAAATGTTAAATATTTTAATAGAAGAAAATGTACCATACGTGATTCAATAGGATAATACAAAACAAAAATGTCATGCGTCTATTATTTCCTTATATAAGAAAAGAAACTTTTCGGACGACCCAATACATTTTACATACTTGCAACAATTTCATACAATTCGGAAACGTGCAAACACGAACGCACGATAGTGTACGTAGAAACCTGTATCTTCCAAACGCATCGTTCGGCCAAGCAAAGATCCTGTTTTTCAGGTCTACTATCTTGTCCAACGATACCCGACAAATTTCGTGGCTGTCATTCGGGATAACATCGAAAGGAATCAGGGCACTGTGACTGGATCGGTCGTCCCTGGAGTATCGCGTCTACCGTGCTAGTGGCTCACGCACCGTAGCACAGAGAGGCAACACAGCCGTCTTGGTTGCACCCTGAAATAAGGTAGCCCCGACGACGAACCAAGGAGCCGACGTGGGTGGCCCCAGAGAGATTTGCCTTCCGCTAAATATCGCCTTTGCGCCCTCGACGTGGGTGGCCCTCTCTCTTTCTCTCGCTGCTCGCTGGCCGAGGGGAATCCTCATCCTCCGTGGCGTGGCTGCTTTTGCCCTCCTTCGTCCTCCGTCCAGGAGCAACCGTTGTTGTCTCCTGTCCTCCTCCTCCTCCTCCTCCTCTTCCTCCTCTATCTTCTCTTCCTTCGTCGTCATCTTCTTCTTCCTTCTCCTCCTCTTTCTCTTCCTCTTCTCCTTCACTCTGCCTACCATTTCTCTATGTATGCGTGATATTGGAGGATCGCGACGAGGATTCCTCTGGAAAGAAACGGTTCCAGGGAAAGGAGAGCGGCTCTCAAAGATGAATAGGTGTTATTATAGGTAAAGGTAATGAAAGATATTGTTACGCTGTAATAAATAGTATGCTGAATCCGAAGGCGAGCCCATGGTGAGCTGAGATCGGTGCAAGCTGAACTGAGACGGTAATGATCGGTGTTCGAAGCCGTTTCCCTTCTTGCTTTATTGAGGCTAGCCAGGCAACCCGTTTGAGGGTAGATTTAGTGTTTCACGGGGAAATTAAGGTCGATT
This sequence comes from Bombus bifarius, assembly GCF_011952205.1. Lineage (NCBI taxonomy): Eukaryota > Metazoa > Arthropoda > Insecta > Hymenoptera > Apidae > Bombus > Bombus bifarius. Next base: position 8,394 of record NW_022884835.1, on the reverse strand, counting down.
AGAACCCAGCGAATGAGGAGTGGCGAGAGCTGCTCTTAGCGTTTGCACGGTGATCATACGCCAGGAGCGAGACGCACAGGCTAATTGTCCATTGCCATTGTGCCCTTCTTTTTACCCATTTAAGCGGTGATTAACGTTAATTGTTGCGTTCTCCGGAATAATTTCTTGATGGCTCGTCGATGGTCCTGCGTGTAATTATATGGAAACAATAAGTGATTAATAATTATGAGATTAACGAATTAAATGAGATAGTAAGATCGTTGTTCGAACAAGTAACAACAATCACTGTAGAGGCAACTTACTTGCCATATCGTATCGTAGAATTTACGCTCGTTTATTAGCTTGAGGATAATCCAGGCTTTAGAACATAGACTTTCCTATTAATTGAATTATCATGGAAGTGTAATTAATTTCTAATAGGAAATAACTGGGTGCTAATAAAGTTGTAATCGACTCTAATTTCTTAATAAGTACAATTTTTTCACAAGTATCACTTGTCGTTCTAAGAAACAACCTCCTTCCTTTCAAAAAAAGATTCTTTTTTTTTATTTATTTATTTGTTGAAATTACAATCAATTCTCGCGTTGAGAATTTTCAGTAATTTTTCTGGCGTGGCGCAGTGACATGGCTGTTTATTTATAATAAGTTAATGCTTATTATAGATAAGTATAATTTATAAGTATTATAAGTAAGTGCATATGCTCAAAAAGAGATGACCCTAAAAGATCTGTTGAAACACTAACCTCAGCAGACTCGGTCAAACGACGGGTTTCGAAATTTAATTTAAAATTCCACGTTCATCTAACTTTCCGTAAACTCTTACACTGTCTTGTTAATTGTTAATATAACAATTTACCTAAAGTCAGATGAGCAAAAGAAACAACGACGAATGCACAATTTGAAATTGAATTTTGAAACCTGCTAAGGTTAATGTTCAATTTTTAATAACAATACTTCTCCACCGACGAATTGTTAATTTTTTATCTAACAGAAATATAATTCTCCCTGGTTTTGCTTTATCTTCTTCGTAAAATTCATAACAGGAGACTCTGCCCTCCCTTCGACGTATATACTCGTCGTCGTTTGATTTGAACTACGCGCTCCCTAGGGGATTCTTAAAACGAAATTCCCCACGTACCTTAAAAATAACACTTATTTATCTATTTTATCGAACGTGCGCTACGATCCGGAGCCAAAGGGTCTCCAACTTCTCGAGCGAATGGCTTGCGTAATCAATTAGCACCCTCGGCGAGCGGCACGCGGAGGAATGTCGAACGTGTGCAACTCGCGGCGTAACGTTGCACAGCTAAGAATGAGAATTCCGGCGCAGAAGAAGACAGACGGAAAGAACAGGCAGAAAAAGTTGGCCAATCGTACAGTATAAATAACGTCCGGCGCGCGCAAGAACGACGCGAGCGAGGGCGTTTTTACGCGCGGTTCTGCCAAGACGCAAAGGAAAAGCGAAACAAAACGGAAGAGTAGGCGAGATAAGTCGAAACGCGTATACAGTGGCGTGCAAAAGTTTTCGGTTGCGTAGACTTTTCCCTCTCTTTTCTCTTTAATTTCAGTATCATTTGTTATATGTTATACTGTATATATATATACAGGTGTCCCAGAACCGATAGCACAACCGAGGAGCGCTAGGATCTACGTGAAAAGATATGTGTGAAATGTACAATATGTTTTACGTTTGAGACTTCGTTGTTGAAAAACCGAGCTTGGAAATTTGATTGCTATACGTAAATTTGGATAGTTGGCGATTTGATAGATTGTGAGATCAGCTGCGAAGATATTTTTCCATTTGAGGCTTCGTTTTCGAGAAAACAGAGTTTCATCGTGTTTACTCAACAATTTTATTTCCTTCCAGTTAAAAATATCCACGTTTGAATTTTATTTGGAGATCTGTCGGATGCAGTTGATGACCGAGTTTGGATACAAGTTTTGAGAGTTGAATGGCGAGTTGAATGGCGACTTCTCAGCGAAGAAACCTTAAAAATACCACTTTTGTACAACTTGTCATTAAACGCATTCGTTTCTGCCAGCGTCAAGGAAAATTTATTATATTTTTATTTCAGTTTATTTTTTTGTTTTCTAATATTATTATTATTTTTCTTCAAAATACCTACGCGCCGAATATGGAGGAGCACGTTGAGTGTACGCAACATGCAACATGTCAATGATGCTGCCACTGATGATGATGGTAGAGGATTATATTCATTCCATAGCGAGGATTACAATAGACGGAATAATAGTGAAAAATAGGTGAGATGTATTCGCTGTTTTCGTTGGGATCATGAAGAATGTGCTGCAGGTTCGTGGTGTAGGAAACCTGTAGGAAACAAAGAAAATGATGTGATATAATACAAGCTAAAATTGCAACATATCTGTTCCTTCTTTATTTATATAAATATCCATTTTCATAGAAGAAGCAAAGTTTCCTGAGATTTCTTTACAAACTTCCCTAGGTGTTGCATAGCAGGTGTTACATAACCTAAGTGTAGCGTTTCTTAAACTCGCAGCATTTCACATTTTCTGTTACTCTAGGACCCTTCAACTTTTCCATAGTTAACAATCAACGTACGAGCGTCTATTAATTTTGTCGCGTGTTAACGTCGCGTTATTCTCGCCGCAAGGAAAGCATGTTGCTCTATTTACGACGTTTCTCAGATCAGCTGTTCCATGTTAGGTTAGGTTACCCTACAGCGACTCATCAAAGTGTTCCAGCGCCCTTTAAAATAGAATAACCGCTCGAAAATTCGACCAAACGACTCGATTCCTCTTACAACTTCCAAGGTCTACTTCACCAGACGACGTAAACGAAATTCGGGAAAAATCGCAATCGGAGTGCGAATAAAGTAACGAGGCCGCTCCTCGCAACTCTTCTTCCCGAGCCTCGAACGAAACTGCAAAGAAAAAAAGATTTTGTAAATTCAGGTCGCTTGCACGTAATATGCAGCGTTTTATTCGTCCTTCCTCTATTTCAGCCTGCGCTTTTTCACCTTCACCTTTCAGCAAAGACGCGCGTGCACGATCGTTGAACCAGAAGAAAAAGGACTCACGATGGATGATGGTAGCGAGCGAAAGGCAGGGAAAGAGAGCAACGATAGGAGAGAGGAGAATCGAAGTGAGAGTGGAGCGGTGAATCAGAGGGGAGCTAGAGAAAGGAGAGCTAGAGAAAGGAGAGAAAGAAGAGAACGGAGCGAGCCAAGAGCAGAGGCAGCGAAGGAGAGACGGAGAGAAGGTCAGAGAGGCGACACAACGCGTGTGGTCCACCCTCTGTTGGACGACGAGCAGGTCGAGACCAGGACGACGACAGCATCTTATCCGAGACCTCCGGATCGATCGATCAATGGCGAGATCGATGCCTTCTCGGGCCAGACCGATCGAGTACTTACTTACGTGGCACGCTCGGCCGCACAAGTATTTTTCACCCTGCAGGCGGCGACGACCACGAACGACCACGTGCATCGTTCAGTCTCGACAAACCATATCCTACGCGATATTGGAATTGGTCTGCTGGAAAAATGCCTTTTTTCTCTCACTTTTTCTTCATTCGGGTTTTTGCCCACGAGAATTTCGGATGACTGTGCACCGTGTAGGCTGCACATCGTTTAAGCTACGAGAGTGAGAGAGGCAATGGTGCGGTAAAAGTGAAACTAAGGTCGTTGCTGCACGACCAAGTTTCTCGGTACCGTTGGAAATTATGTGCCGTCGTGTTATTTGCAAAGAAGCATGCCAATACCATCCAATGACAAAATCCGCAATCACTTAGTTGCCAAGCCAATACGTAGTTTGTAAACTGAAGATTCCTTGTAAACGACACTGTAAATGGAAAAATTGAAAAATCTTATTTTTTTTTATAGGGACACACCATGGTACAGAATTTAAGAGAAATTTTGCATTTGTAAATAATTACTAATTTTACTGTATAACAGAATGTTTTTTCATTATTATTATTTAATTTGTACTTTACAATTTGTCCAGCTGGACATTTGGTAAATGTAAGAGAATGCAAGTGCCATATGCGATACACATGTTGCAACACACGCACGCTGAATATCACCAATTTTATAACAATTCTTACTCGCCACATTATAAACTATATTTTTGTAATAAAGATAAAAAGAACATATGGGAAAAAGTGTATCTTTTGTTTTTGTACATGTCGCGTGGGGACAAACAGGATTGTTGCTTGCAGTGTCTGCAAATTTGAACCAATGGCACATTCGGTTTTCTGTATTTTCAACTTTTTGTTTGTTCATAATTGCAATATATCAATGCAAAAAGTAGAACATTTTCTGACGCATCAACAAATAAAATTTCGAAAATCTATCAGAAAACTTGACGTTTTTGGTGATACTTACAGCGTTGTCTACATGATACACTGTAATTAAATTATCATTTAATTTTTACCTGATCGTTGTTGAATGGATTTATCATTTAACGTCGTTAAATGTGAAAGTAGAAACATCATTAAACAAGCTTTCCTAAACTTTTCCCTTTTGGATGAAAGCAACATACATTTGCATATTCCAAACCATTTCACTTTTCTTCCAAACACTTTCCTGTATCCTGTGAGCAGCCCGTAGAACGAGTGGAAAATCGTGGAATCTGAAAGAATCGAAGAGTTAACCACCTGTTGCGACCTGTTTGAAAAAACACTCCACTAACCTCCAAATCGGACAAATTGTGAATGTAAACAACTAAATCAAAAAAAAAAAACTAACCTCACTAAAGAAATAAAACTCGAAGATGGTATCCTGCTGGGAGTAGCCATCCACATGTTATTTATCAATTAAGAAAAATGTACCAAATGTTCAGCTGGGCAAACTGTAAAATACAAATAAAAAATAAAAAAAACCTGTTTGAAAATCGTGTACCTAAAATGTATCGCATTGTTCACGTTACATACAATTTCTCTTATTTGTCCCTTTCATTTCGTCTTGGCCTTCAAATATTCCTGACGTCTTAAAGCTTACGAATGTATTTTACTTTTCACTTAAATTGTTATTTAAATAGCAAACTGTAACATGACGAGTTGGTAAGTACTGGCGTTTTTTCGTGACGAGTATACTCGTCGAAAAAGCAGCCTACTGGTTAACGAACAGATTCATAGCGAAAAGGAACGAGGGCCAATATCGCGGTTGAAAAATCACGCAAGAACCGAGGCCGGTGAACGCGGTGCCGGTTATAATACCAAGACGCAGCCGGTCACCTAATGCTAATGCAACTACCATTAGCAAGTAGTGAATCGAATGTAAAGTCGGACGTAAGGTGGGACCACACAGGTCGACGGTAGAGGCGGCAGGGCCAGCAGATGCAGTGCCCCATAAACAGCGGGGCGGGACCACCCAACGCGCCTCTTCTTCGTTTCGTTCCTTCGTCTGTTTCCATAATAACCACGATAGCCGGCCGGTTGCAGCGCGAGAAACGCGTATATAGTAGCCACGTGACAGTCCGCGAAAGTGAAGCGCGTAACGCGCGCGAACCCTCGCCAGGATCACCGTATCTACGCCAATATCGTAATTTAATGGAACAACGATAACAGTACCGGGAGAAGGATCGTTTGGTGAACGAGAACGCGTAAATTAAGCCTTCGTGTAGCGTACATTGTGCAGTCTAATGATCTCCGAGTCAGTTTTTCTAAGCGGAGAGCCGATCGAGAAGAAGACTGAAATCTTATCTACAAAATTCCACTTTGTAGCGATGTCTTTTCTTTTCTTTTTTTGGGACGATTAAATGGACGAAGTTTTGTGTGGCGAGCAGTTTGCTTCTTTGAAAGCGTATCTCTGCGTGTAGTTTTATTGCTGAAAATTACTGAAGTTGGCAAAAACTATAACATTAATTCCCTATAACACTTCGTACAAAAGCTGACGAATTGCACCGGTGTCGCATCGAGCTCGATTTTCTTATTGGGTTGGCACCACTTAGTTTCTAACCTAATAATGTCGATCGCGGTGTCACTTGTTGCCCATGTTCACGCGCGAAACAGGGAAAGAAAGTGAGATTGCAAGGGTCGTAAAGTCATGCCTCATACTGCTTTATGGGGTTCGCGTGTTACCGACCCGTTTTGTTGAATTCCACCGGTCCTCGTCGGATTTCCTCGCTTCGCCTGCTTTCACGACGTTTGTCACGTTGCTGATCGTTGTTGGGATACGTACATAATGCATAATATACGAACGACCCGTGGCGAGGTTTATTCGATACCTTTGAATTCGCATAATCGCGAGTACCTTCGTTTCAATAATAAACAACTCTCGTTAAATATGCTGAAACGTTTAAACAAGTTGTTGCCAGTTAGACTGGAAAATCACCGATAAGATTTAAGATGCTGTTACAATAATTATATTCTTCTTATAAATTTGAAGATACAAAGAGATCGCAGCAGAGAAATATAAAAATTACATTTTGTTCTTACTCTGGTGGAACATCTAGACATTAAAATGCACTGGCTAATCAGCCACACATTTAACCTAGTTAGACAAATTTACCAAATGTCCTGCTGGACAAACTGTAAAGCAGAAATTAAAATAAAAAAAAAGCATTTAACCTTCCTCTTGTACGGACAATAAATTAAAAATATATAAAAGCAGTAGATATAAAACAGCACTAGAAAGCTACATATGGAAGATGGAATAACTGCAAGCTTAGAACGCTTCATGGTGTATTAGGAACGAAGAAATTCGAAATTAAATGAAAATTCGACACTAAAGTTCCAGTAGTTTTTTTTTTATTATTTAATTTGTACTTTACAATTTGTCCAGCTGGACATTCGATAAAATTCCAGCAGTGTGGCATAAAAAAACTTGATTGTCACTACGCATGTGTACGAATATATATATGCGCATTGACAGTCCGCAATGGCATCTGAATGGAGATGATTATTCACAAATCCCTAGAATAATAATATGCCAAATGTCTTCGTAAACAGTAGAGAAGAAAGATTTTTGTTGATCGTTGGTCCACAATAGCCAACCTCTTCTTCGAATTGTTTACAAGTAGAGTTAACTTTTATGCGAAATCTACTGGTGTCTGTAATAATATGATAAGTCACATTTTCATCTTTTTTCTTTTTTTTTTGCCAGAAGTAATCAATTGCAGTAGATTCAATTGTCCTATACTTGTAAAATATATTTACAAAATTTAGATATCCTATTTAGATATCCTAGATATTCTAACCTATTCGAGGAAATCAGGTTCTCGATACAACCGCCGAATGCTACTACGAATTAAATCAATGAACGATTACCTCGCTGATAAATTGGGATAAGCGTGCCGTTTGAAAATTCCACTCTTCTATCTTATCTGATCAGCAACGTCGAATAAACTCGTATTTGTTCGATGGAAACGTTAGAAATCCATATCGCTCCACGGTTAAATTAACAGAGTGGAGCTGTTGCGCGCGACACAGCTACACAGACTACAGATACAAGGGGACATAAATGGCTGTCGAAGAAACGTACTTTACGATTCCTCGGTTCTTCAGATAAAACGAACGATTTTGTGTATTCAGTTGTACCGTGTCACGCATTAATTATGGACGTGACTAAAACCACGTGTGGGAACATTCGAAGTTGGCTACCTGTCTTCAACCCAACACGTGTGCGCTTTCTCAAAGGCCAGCTTCCTATATTGCTGCGTCAGATTGACTCTCGAGAAGAGATAATGATAGCCAGAAGCTACTTTAACGGAGTAACGATGCTTGTTCGTCGGCCGTCTACCTATCGAATGCGGTGACAGCGTCGAGTACGATTTACATCGGAACGCATGGCCGCCGTTCGATGCTCTTTAATATCGTAAAATGGAATTGGAAATATGGAACATGCCGACGCAAAACGAGATGAGCAATAAGTTGGTAACATAGCGGTGAAGCTAGAAAAATTTACCGAATGTCCATATGTACAAATCCGAATGTAAAGTACAAATTAAATAATAAAAAAAAGAACAGCGGTGACCCTTAACCTATTTCACCTCACGGCATGAGCAAATTAATTACTAAAATTACTAAAATTCGAAAAATATATTGTATGTTTATATTTATCATACACGAATCTGTCTATAGTTTCCATTATTAGTTAGAGGACCAGGATCGCCAAATTTCACAATTTCGTATTCGTTTTAAATATTTAACGTTGGAACTTATTGTACGTCCATATATGGACTGTTATGTCTTTATTGTATTTTTAATACAATGTACCAGCTAATGTATCTTGAAAGATGAAAAACATACAGTAATTTTCCATTCATTATGCTCCCTAACTTTTGTCACTAAGTGCATATAGCTGTGCTGTGTAATAATAAAGAATGTAAGAAATGGTCAGGTAATAAAAGATCAAAGATGTACTCTTCCATCATTGAGAATTATTATTTCCACGAAACGTATCGATGAAACGT